>NW_025276922.1:0-1277 GCF_018294505.1 Triticum aestivum
TAGGAGTGCTTTGGGTATGCCAAACGTCACAACGTAACTGGGTGACTATAAAGGTAGACTACGGGTATCTCCGAAAGTGTCTATTGGGTGACATGGATCAAGACTGGGATTTGTCACTCCGTATGACGGAGAGGTATCACTGGGCCCACTCGGTAATGCATCATCATAATGAGCTCAGAGTGACCAAGTGTCTGGTCACGGGATCATGCATTACGGTACGAGTAAAGTGACTTGCCGGTAACGAGATTGAACGAGGTATTGGGATACCGACGATCGAATCTCGGGCAAGTAACATATCGATAGACAAAGGGAATAGCGTACGGGGTTGATTGAATCCTCGACATCGTGGTTCATCCGATGAGATCATCGTGGAGCATGTGGGAGCCAACATGGGTATCCAGATCCCGCTGTTGGTTATTGACCGGAGAGTCGTCTCGATCATGTCTGCTTGTCTCTCGAACCCGTAGGGTCTACACACTTAAGGTTCAGTTACGCTAGGGTTGTAGGGATATGTATATGCAGTAACCTGAATGTTGTTCGGAGTCCCGGATGAGATCCCGGACGTCACGAGGAGTTCCGGAATGGTCCGGAGGTAAAGATTTATATATGGGAAGTCCTGATTCGGGCATCGGGACAAGTTTCGGGGTTATCGGTATTGTACCGGGACCACCGGAAGGGTCCCGGGGGTCCACCGGGTGGGTCCACCTGTCCCGGGGGGCCACATGGGCTGTAAGGGGGTGCGCCTTGGCCTATTGGGCCAAGGGCACCAGCCCCACATAGGCCCATGCGCCTAGGGTTTAGAAGGGGAAGAGTCCTAGGAGGGTAAGGCACCTCCTAGGTGCCTTGGGGGGGAGGGAAACCTCCCCTTGGCCGCCGGCCATAGGAGATTGGATCTCCTAGGCTGCGCACCACCCCCCCTTGGCACCCCTATATATAGTGGGGGAGAGGAGGGACTTCATACCTGAACGCCTCGGCCTTTGGTTGCCTCCTTCTCCCTCCCCAACACCTCCTCAACCTCCATAGTGCTTAGCGAAGCTCTGCCGGAGTACTGCAGCTCCATCAACACCACGCCGTCGTGCTGCTGCTGGTGCCATCTCCCTCAACCTCTCCTCCCTCCCTTGCTGGATCAAGAAGGAGGAGACGTGGCTGTTCCGTACGTGTGTTGAACGCGGAGGTGCCGTCCGTTCGGCGCTGGTCATCGGTGATTTGGATCACGTCGAGTACGACTACATCATCACCGTTCTTTTGAACGCTTCCGCTCGCGATCTACAAAGGTA
>NW_025276923.1:0-1277 GCF_018294505.1 Triticum aestivum
AGATTAACTCCCAGCTGAGTCAAGCGGTTGTGCAACCCAGACATTCTGAGTATGTGCTCACTAACAGAACTGTTCTCCTCCATTTTACAGCTGAAGAATTTCTCGGAGACATCATATCTCTCGACCCGGGCATGAGCTTGGAAAACCAATTTCAGCTCCTCGAACATCTCATATGCTCCATGTTTCTCAAAACGCTTTTGGAGACCCGGTTCTAGGCTGTAAAGCATGCCGCACTGAACGAGGGAGTAATCATCAGCACGCTGTTGCCAAGCGTTCATAACGTCTTGGTTCTCTGGGAATGGTGCATCACCTAGCGGTGCTTCTAAGACATAATCTTTCTTGGCTACTATGAGGATGATCCTCAGGTTCCGGACCCAGTCCGTATAGTTGCTGCCATCATCTTTCAGCTTGGTTTTCTCTAGGAACGCGTTGAAATTGAGGACTACATTGGCCATTTGATCTACAAGACATAGTGTAAAGATTTTAGACTAAGTTCATGATAATTAAGTTCATCTAATCAAATTATTTAATGAACTCCCACTCAGATAGACATCCCTCTAGTCATCTAAGTGATACATGATCCGAATTTAACTAGGCCGTGTCCGATCATCACGTGAGACGGACTAGTCAAGATCGGTGAACATCTCCATGTTGATCATATCTTCTATACGACTCATGCTCGACCTTTCGGTCCTCCGTGTTCCGAGGCCATGTCTGTACATGCTAGGCTCGTCAAGTCAACCTAAGTGTATTGCGTGTGTTCCGAGGCCATGTCTGTACATGCTAGGCTCGTCAACACCCGTTGTATTCGAACGTTAGAATCTATCACACCCGATCATCACGTGGTGCTTCGAAACAACGAACCTTCGCAACGGTGCACAGTTAGGGTGAACAATTTCTTGAAATTATTATAAGGGATCATCTTACTTACTACCGTCGTTCTAAGCAAATAAGATGCAAAAACATGATAAACATCACATGCAATCAAATAGTGACATGATATGGCCAATATCATCATGCTCCTTTGATCTCCATCTTCGGGGCACCATGATCATCTTCGTCACCGGCATGACACCATGATCTCCATCATTGTGTCTTCATGAAGTCGTCACGCCAACGATTACTTCTACTTCTATGGCTAACGCGTTTAGCAACAAAGTAAAGTAAATTACATGGCGTTATTCAATGACACGCAGGTCATACAAAATAATAAAGACAACTCCTATGGCTCCTGCCGGTTGTCATACTCATCGACATGCAAGTCGTGATTCCTATTA
>NW_025276924.1:0-1277 GCF_018294505.1 Triticum aestivum
CAGTGATTTCCACGATTAACAAACCCCGTGGTGCGTTTACGTGTCGGTCATCAACACTCGTGGTTTTTGTCGATTCTGGCCCGTTTCATGGACTATTACTCACCTTTCTGGGGTCCCAAAGCGATTTCCATGGTTGTCGAAGCACAAGGCGCGCTTACGTGTCGGTCATCAACAATCACGGTTTTGGCCGATTCTGGCCCGTCTCTTGGACTATTACTCAGTTTTGGGGTCACGTAGTGATTTCCACGATGGACGAACAACTGTGTGTTTATGTGTCTGTCATCAACATTTGCAGTTTCGGCCGAGTGTGGCCCGTTTCATGGACTATTACTCACTAATTTCGGGTCCCTGAGCGATTTCCATGATTGACGAACCCCGGGGTGCGTTTATGTATCGTTGATCAATAAACCTAGGTTTTACCGATTCAGGGCTCTTTCACGGACTATTACTCACCGTTTTGGAGTCCCAAAGAAATTTCCATGGTTGTCGAACCCCAAGATGTGCTTACGTGTTGGTCGTCAAGACTCGCAGATTGGGCCGATTCTTGCTCGTTTCTTGGACTATTACTCAGTTTCGGGATCCCGAAGTGATTTCCACGATTGACGAACACCGGGGTGCGTTTACGTGTCGGTCATCAAAACTCACAATTTTGGCCGATTCTGGTATGTTTTGTGCACTGTTACTCACCGTTTGGGGGTTCTAGAGCGATTTCCATGATTGACGATCCCTGGGGTGCGTTTACGTGCCCGTCATCAACACTCACAGCTTTGGCCAATTCTGACCCGTTTCGTGGACAATTACTCACCGTTTAGGGATCCCAAAGCGATTTCCATAGTTTATGAACCCCAAGGTGCGCTTACATGTCGGTCATCAACAGTCGCAATTTTGGCTGATTCTGGCCCGTTTTGTGGACTATTACTCACTTTTTTGGGGTCCCAAAGTGATTTCCGCGATTAACGAACCCCGGGGTGCGTTTACGTGTCAGACATCAACACTCGTGGTTTTTGACGATTCTGGCCCGTTTCATGGACTATTACTCACCGTTTTGCGGTCACGAGGCGATTTCCACAGTTGTTGAACCCTAAGGTGCACTTACCTGTCGGTCATCAACACTCATTGTTTTGGCCAATTCTGGCCCGTTTCGTGGACTAATACTGACTGTTTTGGGGTCCCGCAATGATTTCCATGATTAACAAACCCCGTGGTGCGTTTACGTGTCGGTCATCAACACTCGTGGTTTTTGTCGATTCTCGCCTATTTCATGGACTATTACTCAC
>NW_025276925.1:0-1277 GCF_018294505.1 Triticum aestivum
GGCCGGCTACAGGTAAGTGGCCCAGGTAGGCTTCTGTTCTTTTTATTTTTTTCTTCTGTTTTGTTTTATTTAAACTTTTGCCACTGTTTTGAATTAAAAAATAATAATTCAAACAATGCCAAAAACTCCTCTGAATATTTTATATTGCTAGATGGACTTTTCCAAAAGCTTATAAATATTTCGGGGGTATTTGAAATTATATTCTAATTATATGAATATAATTCAAATTCAAATAGCTAATGAATTAAATCCAAAGTCCCAAAAATAAATCCTTAAAAATGTTCAATATTTTGGTTGGGACCAGAACCCTTACCAAAAATTATCAAACATTTAAGAAGAGCATTTTGGAGCAATGAATGAGATTTCTAGGGGTTTTGCCCCTCTTTTATTTAAGGTTTTTGAGGCTTCCAATATTCCTCAATTCAAGTTTCAGAATTTAAACATGATGCACACATGAAGCTAGCCTAGAGCATTACCAGAAGCTAGGGATGTGACAACTCACCCCCACTAAACAAGAATCTCGTCTCGAGATTCAAGCGTAGGGTAGGGTGAAGGGGTAACGCAAACTAGTACAATCTTCACGATCCAGGTTGCACTTCAAATGAACGTTGATTCGATCACCATTATTGTCTTGTCGTCTTGCTCTGAGAACTCCAGCTAATCATGACAAGAAGAGGAAAGGAAAACTCTAGAAGGATCGGTCTTCTCGAAGATCGAACAACTCACAGAATGAGACATAGGACCATCTCTCGGGTTGAGACACGAGTTACACATCAAGAGGGGTGGAAAGAGACGGATGACGAAGGTTCACTAGGTGGACAACAATTCCACACTTAAGAAGGTGGTAAACGATTGTCAACGTAGCGAGGAGTTGAGTTGCCATGATACCACGACGAAACATCCTGGAGGAGGGTGATTCGTAGATTATTATCTTAAGTGGCAAAAAGAATTACTTTTGATTCAGAGATCATTGGAACTCTTTATACCAGCCTAAGGTAATCACAAGCGATCATTTGGAGGGGGTCGGTAGAATGGCATACTCGGACTTGGATGATGTGGATTACCTTGTTGAAAACAACGTAATGAATGAATTTTGCTTATCACCGGAAATGGAAGAGACCCATGGTAGAATGGCACATTGGCGGTGCAAGCTGGGAACAAAATGCAAATGCTGGGAATGATTCTGGTAACTGGGGAAGAACCCAACAATAGAGAGTGAATTCACTGTTGGAGTGGTTATAGCATAACCGAAGAATCTGGGGCAATCCCAGCTAGTG
>NW_025276926.1:0-1277 GCF_018294505.1 Triticum aestivum
CGATCAACCTGACCACGAAGGTCTATTCCTGCAAGCAATCGAAGAACGAGCAAGAATATGATAAAAGCAATCTGAATATTGCGAATATATATGAAGTATTGATAAAGGTGGGGATCCGTAAGCGGTCTTGGTCTGGTCGTTGGACACAAACGAAGTACACGAAGTTGCAATGGCTAACTTTTAACTAAACAAATCCCAAGGAAAAGCTACTAGATGGATCTACTTATATAGGAGCAAGGGGTGGCGGCCAAGGAGGTGGGAGGACGTCCCAAGGCAGCCTAAAACTAAATCTAGGTCGTACAAGGCCAATGGGCCCAAGTGGAGGTGATGTAACACCTTTGGACTTGTAGTTTGACTCGGATTCTGCTGCAGCATCAGATTGTTTCGTCCACAACTCAACGCTCCGGACGAATTTGAAGGTGATTCCAATTGGGTTGGAAAGTGCACGAAATCTAGTTTCCAACAAAAAAAGAATCAACCAATTCGGAGTCCGTATGGAAAACTTGTGTGCATTTTGAGTCAGGTGTGTCTGTGCAGTCCGAATCTGAATCCAGAACGTGAGAGACTTGGACTCTATCTTCTCTTGGGCCAAAAGTGACGTGAGAGAACTTTTTGGACAGCAAATAAACATCTCTTTCTTCCTTATCTTCATATGTGGATTGTACAAATGTCCCATACACCTGCAATTAGACAAAACACAAAAGTGTGTGAAGTATTTTTGTTAACATAAATAGATTATTGAATAGTTTGCACTAGAAATCACCTGACAAATATGCATATATGCAATATTTTTGGTCATATCCAAGGTAGTCATGTCCTCATCATCCTCCCCTTCTTGAAAATAAAGCCGTCCTTGGCGTTGCTTAATCTGAAATGTGGCTAACAAAAGAGACAAGGTGTACATGTTGTATATGTATATGTCATCCATTTTTACTTCCCTTGATTTTTGCATATATGACACATGAATAGATGAGTAACTTGCATAGTTCATAAAATCTAAAGCCAAAAAATTAGCACAAGAAGTAGAAGGCATGAAAATATTGCAACTCAGTTTGCACATATAAGTGAAGCTCTTATTCATTTCAAAAGATTGACAATGTTCATCATTAAAACATCCCAACATTGGTGAATAAACCTTACTTGCATCAAATTTACATGCTACAACATGCTTAAATAAGCAAACATGCAATAAGTCATTCAACACAGAATCATCACCAAGATTAGAGGTCATATCAAAATGATTAAACATTGGTTCTTTTGCATCAATAGTTAATTCA
>NW_025276927.1:0-1277 GCF_018294505.1 Triticum aestivum
ATCTCCCAATTTCATACGAATTTGATGGTAGCCACTACGCAAATCAACTTTGGAGAATATTGTAGAGCCACTCAATTCATCAAGCATATCATCTAGCCTAGGAATAGGATGACGATAACGAATAGTAATATTATTAATGCCTCTACAATCAACACACATACGTGATGTACCATCCTTTTTCGGCACTAGAATAATAGGAACAGCACAAGGACTAAGGGATTCGCGTATATAACCTTTGTCGAGAAGCTCTTGTACTTGACGCATAATCTCCTTCGTCTCCTCTGGATTGGTACGGTATGGTGCACGGTTTGGCAGTGAAGCACCGGGAATTAAGTCAATCTGATGCTCAATCCCTCGAATAGGCGGTAATCCCGGTGGCACATCTTGTGGAAAAACGTCAGCGAACTCCTGCAAAATGTTAGTGACAGCAGGAGGCAAAACTTGGCTCTGATACCACTTGATAGAGGCGAGGGTGTCCCGATCTTTCGATGAGATGATAACTATCGATTTGGTGGAGACGACTTTGACGATCCGACTACAAACGTGCACGACGTTGCGCCTTAGCAATCGCTAAACCAATCTCCTGAGGTTACTGACGATGCCGGAAGCACGGTCAGCCTGACCACGAAGGTCTATTCCTGCAAGCAATCGAAGAACGAGCAAGAATATGATAAAGCAATCTGAATATTGCAAATATATATGAGGTATTGATAATGGTGGGGATCCGGAAGCGGTCTTGGTCTGGTCGTTGGACACAAACGAAGTACACGAAGTTGCAATAGCTAACTTTTAACTAAACAAATCCCTCAAATAGGCGGTAATCCCGGTGGCACATCTTGTGGAAAAACGTCAGCGAACTCCTGCAAAATGTTAGTGACAGCAGGAGGCAAAGAGGAAGGCACGTCCTCGAATGAAAATAATGCCTCTTTGCACACAAAAGCATAGCAAACAGATTTGCTGAAATCTAGCTCATCAATATCAGATTTGGTGGCAAATAAACATGCACTTTTCAATTTAATTTCAGAAGCAACACTAGATGGTTTATTATTAGGCTTCATTTGTTGCTCAAATTCTTTTGCCACAATCTGATTTTCACTCTTATTCTTCTCCTGTTGTGCTTTATTAGCTCTATTAATATCATCTTTCAAAATGGAATCAGGAGTCATAGGAAGCAAAGTAATATTTTTATCCTTATGAACAAGAGTATAGTGATTGTTTCTACCATGGTGTACAGAATTTTTATCAAATTGCCATGGTCTACCAAGTAATAAGGAACA
>NW_025276928.1:0-1277 GCF_018294505.1 Triticum aestivum
GCACTGTTGGTCGCCGCCGGCCAGAACTCCGGCGAGCTGACGTGGCCTAGTTGATTAACCACTAATCCATCACCTACTGACGCTGACAAGAGGGCCCCAGGGGTTAGTCAAAGCTAACCAGCCCGGGGTCAACGCGGGATTAGCCCCTGTGACACTGACGTGTGGACCCCACACGTCAGGTTTGACCCGAGCCAGCCCTGTTGACCTGCTGATGTCACTATGATGTCAGGCTGACGCAGTAAATGATATTTCTGGATTTAAATTAAATCAGGAAATTCCAGAATATTATTTAAACTTCAAAAATTCATAACTTTTATTCTGTAACTCCAAATTGGACAAATAATATATGAAAAATGATCAGAAAAATCCAATCTATCCATCTGTACCATTTTCATGCATGATCAAACAAGTTAAGTTGATGTTTTAATCAGAACAAGGAAAGGCACTTTAAAAGGCCATATTTGAATTTGAAATTTGAATCTTTGATTCAAATTTGTTCAAACCCTTCTGGTTTTAGTTGCATTAGCCCAACACACTCATATTGCCATGTTTCATGCATGCATCATATTGTTGCATATTCTTTGGTGATGTTTGTGTATCGATGTCCTTTGCGACAGGATCTATTCCCGAGGAGTACCGTGACTACCCTAACGAAGAACCGTATCCGTGCAACGAACCATCAGGCAAGCAACCAACCATTTGATCATATCGATACAATCCCATGTTCTCGCTCCTGCTCTCTTTTACTGCATTAAGACAACGCGAATCAAACTGCTGTGTGCTACGGTAGTTGAACCCATTTCCTCTGCATGACCTGTCATTGCCACAGTAACTAGATGAAACCCACTAGCATGTGTAGGAGTTGATTGAGCCATATGTATGTGTTGTTCCTACCTTGCTATGCCTGCTATGCTTAGAGTTGTGTCAGGTCTGGTTCATCTGGGTGATGGGCTAGAGTGAAATGATTATGTCGGTAATGAGAGTGGTGTGGTGAACACGATTTGGTAAAGGTATCGATGAGAGACCATGTAGGAGTACATGGTGGGTTGTTTCATTGAAGCCGACCTTAAGCACTGAGATCTGTATGTGTGATTTAAGAATCAGCTACTACCATGCATTGGGCCCGAAACCAATGGACCCTCTCGACTTCTTATTCACCCTAGTTCTCCGTCCAGGAGTTGCAAGTAGTTTCTGGTGTTTGTAGCCTACTGGAGGCCGTGGACAGCGCTGACCGTAGGGGTGGGCTGTGATGCGGTAGGTACGTGGCACGGTGTACC
>NW_025276929.1:0-1277 GCF_018294505.1 Triticum aestivum
GAGAGTGAGAGAGAGCAGGGGGGAGGCGTGGCGTCGTCCAGGGCATCGAGGCGAGGAGGGGAGGGCAGGCAGGCAGGGAGAGAGGTGGCGTGGCGCGGTGGCGCGCGCGCGCGCCGGCCACACTCCCCTCCCTCTGTCGGGACGAAGACGACAGAGGAGGGAGGTGGGCTGGGCCGGCTGCTGGCTGGGCCGGCCAGCTGGCTGGGCCGCACAGTGGAGGAGCCCAGGTAAGCTCCTCCTGTTATATATTTTTCTGTTTTTCTAATTTCTGACATTTGTTTTGATTTAAATAATATATTAAATCATTTATTTAACTTATGCCAATTTTTGCAGGAGCTATATATATTATTCCAGAGCTCTTTTATAAATGGCATAATATTTGGGCATATATTAATATATATAATTAATATATTTCCAATGCAAATATTTATGCATTAATTCCAAATGCCCAAAATAAATGTCCATGAGCCACTTAAAATATTGGTTTGATTTTTATCTCTGTCCAATATTTTCAGAGAGCAACATGAGCATTTTCTTGGACCCTTTTGGAGAAATTTTTATTTAGGTCATTTTCAAAATGATTCTGAGGGTTTCACAGATCCCCATTTCAAGTTTCTGATGAAAGAGTAAACATGATGCAACACTCTAATGCATGGCTAACTAGGATGTGACAACTCACCCCCACTCAAAAGAATCTCGTCCCGAGATTTGGGTTCCTCCGGGAAGAAGGCGGGATATTCGAGTCGAAGACGATCCTCCCTTTCCCAAGTTGCTTCATCCTCAGAATGGTGCGACCATTGAACCTTGAGAAACTTGATATTATGACATCGCGTGGTACGTTCGGCTTGATCGAGGATACGAATTGGGTACTCTCGATATGTAAGATCATCTTGGAGATCAAGCGTTTCGTGGTCCACTCCACGGATAGGATCCGAGAAGCAACGCCTGAGTTGAGAAACGTGGAAGACATCGTGAACTCTGGAGAGGTGCGGAGGTAGTTCCAACTGGTAGGCAACTTCTCCTCGTTTGGCAAGAATGCGAAAAGGTCCAATGTAACGAGGAGCCAATTTGCCTTTGATACCGAAACGATGGGTTCCCTTCAGAGGGGTGACCCGAAGATAAGCCTTCTCGTCAACCTCGAAAGTCATAGCCTTATGTTTTCGGTCATATTGACTCTTTTGACGAGATTGGGCTGTTTTCAACTTTTCACGAACGACACGAACTTGTTCTTCTGCTTCCTGAATCATATCCGGGCCAAAGAATTGTCTTTCCCCGGT
>NW_025276930.1:0-1277 GCF_018294505.1 Triticum aestivum
CAGAAGTTGTGATGAATGATGAATTGTGATGTATGAGATCATGTTCTTTGTAATAGGATTCACGACTTGCATGTCGATGAGTATGACAACCGGCAGGAGCCATAGGAGTTGTCATTATTTTTTGTATGACCTGCGTGTCATTGAATAACGTCATGTAAACTACTTTACTTTATTGCTAAACATTAGTCATAGAAGTAGAAGTAGTCGTTGGCGTGACAACTTCATGAAGACACGATGATGGAGATCATGATGATGGAGATCATGGTGTCAAGCCGGTGACAAGATGATCATGGAGCCCCGAAGATGAAGATCAATGGAGCTATATGATATTGGCCATATCATGTCACAACTATATAATTGCATGTGATGTTTATTATGTATTATGCATCTTGTTTACTTAGGACGACGGTAGTAAATAAGATGATCCCTTATAAAAATTTCAAGAAGTGTTCCCCCCTAACTGTGCACCGTTGCTACAGTTCGTCGTTTCTAAGCACCACGTGATGATCGGGTGTGATGGATTCTTACGTTCACATACAACGGGTGTAAGACAGTTTTACACAGCGAAAACACTTAGGGTTAACTTGACGAGCCTAGCATGTGCAGACATGGCCTCGGAACACGGAGACCGAAAGGTCGAACACGAGTCGTATGGAAGATACGATCAACATGAAAATGTTCACCGACGATGACTAGTCCGTCTCACGTGATGATCGGACACGGGCTAGTCGACTCGGATCGTGTAACACTTAGATGACTAAAGGGATGTCTAATCTAAGTGGGAGTTCATAATTTGATTAGAACTTTATTATCATGAACTTAGTCTTAAACCTTTGCAAATATGTCTTGTAGATCAATGGCCAATGCTAATGTCAACATGAACTTCAACGCGTTCCTAGAGAAAACCAAGCTGAAAGATGATGGCAGCAACTATACGGACTGGGTCCGGAACCTGAGGATCATCCTCATAGCTGCCAGGAAACAATATGTCCTAGAAGGACCGCTAGGTGACGCTCCCGTCCCAGAGAACCAAGACATTATGAATGCTTGGCAGTCTCGCGCTGATGATTACTCCCTCGTTCAGTGCGGCATGCTTTACAGCTTAG
This sequence comes from Triticum aestivum, assembly GCF_018294505.1. NCBI lineage: Eukaryota > Viridiplantae > Streptophyta > Magnoliopsida > Poales > Poaceae > Triticum > Triticum aestivum. The sequence continues at coordinate 1,107 of NW_025276930.1, forward strand.
AACCGGGGCTCCAAAAGCGTTTTGAGCATCACGGAGCATATGAGATGTTCGAAGAGCTGAAACTAGTTTTCCAAGCTCATGCCCGGGTCGAGAGATATGATGTCTCCGACAAGTTCTACAGTTGTAAGATGGAGGAAAACAGTTCTGTCAGTGAGCACATCCTGAAGATGT
>NW_025276931.1:0-1277 GCF_018294505.1 Triticum aestivum
TGCTTTATTAGCTCTATTAATATCATCTTTCAAAATGGAATCAGGAGTCATAGGAAGCAAAGTAATATTTTTATCCTTATGAACAATAGTATAGTGATTGTTTCTACCATGGTGTACAGAATTTTTATCAAATTGCCATGGTCTACCAAGTAATAAGGAACATGCTTGCATAGGTACCACATCACAATCAACATAATCAGCATATGTAGAGATACTAAAATGCACACGAACAGTACGTGTTACCTTAACCTTGCCGCTGTTGTTGAACCATTGGATGTAGTAAGGATGTGGATGTGGTCTTGTGGTGAGAGAAAGCTTCTCCACCATCTCCATGCTAGCCAAGTTGTTGCAGCTCCCTCCGTCTATTATGACGCGCACAGAACGTTCCTTCACAACTCCCTTGGTATGGAACAAATTGTGCCTCTGATTTTGCTCAGCTTGTGTGACCTGCACACTCAAAACACGTTGAGCAACTAAACATTCATACTTGTCAGCGTCTTCAGGAGCCATGTATTGCGTCTCATGATCAGAATCATCTCCCCCATGTTCTTCACGTGTAATAAGAGCCAAAGTCTCCTCATCATAGTCACTAGCGGACTCATATCCACCACCCTCGGTAGCAATCATCACACGCGGAGATTTGCATTCTCTCGCATAATGACCTCCTCCCTTACAACGACGACAAATAATATCACTTGTGTGCCCTGTTGATGCCCTGGAAGAAGAAGAACTCTGTGCAGGCCCGGCAGGTGCGCTCTTGGCAGATAATGGTGGTTGTTCCTGTTTTCTTGTATCACGGCTGTAGGAGGCACCTGATTGAGGTGCTGGTGTAGTTGAAGTAGAAGATGCACGCGGTGTCCATGATGAAGGTCGGCCTGCAGAAAAGTTAGTTCGCGCCAATGCTTGTCGATCCTGCACTTCACGTTCAGCTTTACAAGCAAGATGGAATAAACGAGTGATATTAGTATACTCCTTATAGTCTAGAATGGTCTGAATCTCTCTATTTAATCCACCCAGAAAACGTGCAAGCATAGCTTCATTCTCCTCAACAATACCACATCGAATCATGCCAGTTTGTAATTCTTGATAATATTCTTCTACAGAATTTTTTCCTTGTCTTAAACGCTGCAATTTTTGAAGCAATTCACGTTGATAATATGGTGGAACCCAACGCGTACGCATAGCAGTTTTCAAAGCAGCCCAAGTAGTTGGAATAGGATATAATCTACAATGTTCAGACCACCAGACACATGCAAAACTAGTGAAAGCACAAACAG
>NW_025276932.1:0-1277 GCF_018294505.1 Triticum aestivum
AATCCTGCAGGGCTTCGCCAAGCACCTACGGGAGAGGAGATGTGTCACGGGAGGGAGAGGGAGGCAACCAAAGGCCTTAGGTATGATTGCTCCTCCTTTTCCCCACTATATATAGGGCCAAGGGAGAGGGGGAGGGCGCAGCCTTGCCCCCTCCTCCAAGGAAGGGGTGCGGCTAAGGATGGGGAGGAGTCCATCCTCCCCAAGGCACCTCGGAGGTGCCTTCCCCTTTTAGGACTCTTCCCTCTCCAAGTTTCCTTGCGCATGGGCCTCTTGGGGCTGGTGCCCTTGGCCCATGTAGGCCAAGGCGCACCCCCTACAGCCCATGTGGCCCCCTGGGGCAGGTGGCCCCACCCGGTGGGCCCCCGGGACCCTTCCGGTGGTCCCGGTACAATACCGATGACCCCGAAACTTGTCCCGATGGCCGAAACAGGACTTCCTATATATAAATCTTTACCTCCGGACCATTCCGGAACTCCTCGTGACGTCCGGGATCTCATCCGGGACTCCGAACAACATTCGGTAACCACATACAAGCTTCCTTTATAACCCTAGCGTCATCGAACCTTAAGTGTGTAGACCCTACGGGTTCGGGAGACATGCAGACATGACCGAGACGTTCTCCGCTCAATAACCAACAGCGGGATCTGGATACCCATGTTGGCTCCCACATGTTCCACGATGATCTCATCGGATGAACCACGATGTCAAGGACTCAATCGATCCCGTATACAATTCCCTTTGTCTAGCGGTATTTTACTTGCCCGAGATTCGATCGTCGGTATCCAATACCTTGTTCAATCTCGTTATCGGCAAGTCACTTTACTCGTTCCGTAACACATCATCCCGTGATCAACCCCTTGGTCACATTGCGCATATGATGATGTCCTACCGAGTGGGCCCAGAGATACCTCTCCGTTTACACGGAGTGACAAATCCCAGTCTCGATCCGCATAAAACAATAGATACTTTCAGAGATACCTGTAGTGCACCTTTATAGTCACCCAGTTACGTTGTGACGTTTGATACACCCAAAGCACTCCTACGGTATCCAGGAGTTATACGATCTCATGGTCAAAGGAAGAGATACTTGACATTCGCAAAGCTCTAGCAAATGAACTACTCGATCTTTTGTGCTAGTCTTAGGATTGGGTCTTGTCCATCACATCATTCTCCTAATGATGTGATCCCGTTATCAACGACATCCAATGTCCATAGCCAGGAAACCATGACTATCTGTTGATCACAACGAGCTAGTCAACTAGAGGCTCACTAGGGAC
>NW_025276933.1:0-1277 GCF_018294505.1 Triticum aestivum
CTTCAATCCTTTCTGACTTCATTTGTTATTTTTCATGCATTTACTAATTATTTTGAGCTATAAGACCCTAAAATTGAAAAGAATTTCAAATGAACTCTGAAAAGGTTGAAAGTTGGCATGATATCATCATTTCATCCACATAGCATGTGCAAGAAAGTTGAGAGGGTTACGGCAAAAACTGGATGGACTTCGTGTACAAAACGGACAATCTCTTTCAAAGTATCAGGATTTCATCCGGAAACTCAACTGTTACAAAGGGATTTCATTTTTTAAACCTTATTCGAACTCCTGACTTTTTGTGTGTTCAAAATGCACCATTCAAAGCCACATCATCATTTTTCAATCCTTTCTGACTTCATTTGTTATTTTTCATGCATTTACTAATTATTTTGAGCTATAAGACCCTAAAATTGAAAAGTATTTCAAATGAACTCTGAAAAGGTTGAAAGTTGGCATGATATCATCATTTCATCCACATAGCATGTGCAAGAAAGTTGAGAGGGTTACGGCAAAAACTGGATGCACTTCGTGTACAAAACGGACAATCTCTTCCAAAGTATCAGGATTTCATCCGGAAACTCGTCTGTTACAAAGGGATTTCATTTTTAAACCTTATTTGAACTCCTGACTTTTTGTGTGTTCAAAATGCACCATTCAAAGCCACATCATCATTTTTCAATCCTTTCTGACTTCATTTGTTATTTTTCATGCATTTACTAATTATTTCGAGCTATAAGACCCTAAAATTGAAAAGCATTTCAATTGAACTCTGAAAAGGTTGAAAGTTGGCATGATATCATCATTTCATCCACATAGCATGTGCAAGAAAGTTGAGAGGGTTACGGCAAAAACTGGATGGACTTCGTGTACAAAACGGACAATCTCTTTCAAAGTATCAGGATTTCATCCGGAAACTCAACTGTTACAAAGGGATTTCATTTTTTAAACCTTATTCGAACTCCTGACTTTTTGTGTGTTCAAAATGCACCATTCAAAGCAACATCATCATTTTTCAATCCTTTCTGACTTCATTTGTTATTTTTCATGCATTTACTAATTATTTTGAGCTATAAGACCCTAAAATTGAAAAGCATTTCAAATGAACTCTGAAAAGGTTGAAAGTTGGCATGATATCATCATTTCATCCACATAGCATGTGCAAGAAAGTTGAGAGGGTTACGGCAAAAACTGGATGCACTTCGTGTACAAAACGGACAATCTCTTTCAAAGTATCAGGATTTCATCCGGAAACTCAACTGTTACAAAGGGATTTCATT
>NW_025276934.1:0-1277 GCF_018294505.1 Triticum aestivum
TTGTGGTTTAAATAACCATGTTCGCTCTGGTATTTCTATACTCAAGTACTACTTAAAAGTTCCATGGATTTAGAAGCATGTGTTTGCATGTCTTTGTGAAGAGGAGATAGGAAGATCCATTTTTTATTCTTTTCAGTTCATGAAGATGAAGCAATTAGATCATCAGAAGAATCTTTAATCTAATGTTTTTTGTCCAATTCACTAGCAGGTTAGCACCATCAATAGTCCTCGACTCATGCCCCAACTAGCACAAAACTATGCCTCTGGCCGTGATAGAACTTGAGTTTTGACGTCATCCAGTTGTGGATCGCAACCATGTTCTGAACATCTGACCGTAGAACGATAGAGCACCCCGTACCAGGACAAGGAGCAGGCTATGGGTTCCCAGTCTATTCCCCAGCAGGGGCGGAGCCAGGATTTGAACATAGGGGGGGGGGGCAAAGAAGACATTGATCATATATATATTTCTAACTTAGTGACCACACAAAAGAAACACGAGATAGTATATATTTTCCACTTAGAAAACATGTAGATTTTTATTAGTTTGGATGAGCACTAACACCAAAAAACACATGGAACAAATTCAGAATCTCATATTGTACTTTGGATTCAAACTTGTTCTGTAATTTCTATTTGTGCCAGAATATTTTATCGGCAGTTTGTATATAAACAAAATATGATGATGTTGTTATTATGTATATATATAGCCAATACATAATTTATACCCATCCAGACGAATAGCATCTAGCATCTAGGAAGTTTATGCAGATCTTGTAATAGTAGTAATAAGTAATAACATGTGATATCCCACAGAAGAAACGTAATATGAATATGATTACCTTAGATCCGGGTGTCCTGATTGTGAAATCTGAATCTCCTGGCACGGGGATATCATAATATTGGCGCATAGACTGATAGCTAGGCTGCAGGTGACGGCGGGCGAGGGGCGACGATCGACGAACACACCCTTCACGGCTTCACCGCTGGACGCTGGTGATGCCCTAGCGCATGGGGGCGACAGTCAACGAACACGCGCTACGCCGCCGGACGCTGGCGATGCCCTAGCGCATGGGGGCGACGGCTGGCAGTCAAGCAAGGACTAATCGATCATCCAGTAGATCTGTAGGTGCAGGTCCCTAGGTGCAGATGCATCCGGTCCAAAAGTACGTACGTTTCCATCTAACTAACGGGCCAACGTGGGTTGCTTCCTAGGCTTGGGCCTTTTCCCAACTTGAGGCTTGATTACTTGTATCAATATGCTTATTACTTTGATGATC
>NW_025276935.1:0-1277 GCF_018294505.1 Triticum aestivum
CCAGCGGGATTGACAGAGTTGCAAGTCTGCGTGCAGAAAACTAATGAGACTCTCAGAGAGTATATTCAGAGGTGGATCACTTTGCACCACACTGTGGAAAATGTCTCTGATCATCAGGCAGTATGCGCCTTCAAAGACGGCGTCAAGAACAGAGAACTGAGTTTGAAATTTGGTCGAACCGGTGACATGACCTTGAGTCGGATGATGGAGATTGCTACCAAGTACGCCAACGGCGAAGAAGAAGACCGACTCCGAAGCGGCAAGCACAAGCCGAGTCAGTCAGAAAAAGGAAACACCAGTCGGAAACAGAAGCGGAAGGCTGAACCGGCAGCTCCTGGAGAGGCTCTGGCCGTGACTCAAGGAAAGTTTAAGGGGAAACCAAAAGGATCCTGGAACCCCAAGAAGGTAAAGGATAAAGAAGGGAACGACGTGATGGATATGCCGTGTCACATTCACACGAAAAAAGATGAAGAGGGGAATATCATTTACCCAAAGCACACCACTCGCCAATGTCGACTCCTGATCCAGCAGTTTCAGGGAATACAGTCTAAGGACAAGGAGAAGGAGTCAGACAAGGCCGAAGACAAAGAGGACAGTGAGGGAGGATATCCGCATATCAACTCCACTCTGATGATCTTTGCAGATGTGGAAAGCAGAAGTCGACTGGAAGTGATTAACCGAGAGGTGAACATGGTTGCCCCAGCAAAGGCAAATTATCTGAAGTGGTCTCAAACACCCATCACATTCGACCAATCTGATCACCCGACTCATATTGCCACCCCTGGGAGGCAAGCTTTGGTTGTTGATCCAGTTGTCGAAGGCACTCGACTGACAAAGGTGCTGATGGACGATGGAAGTGGGCTGAATCTGTTATATGCAGACACATTGAAAGGTATGGGCATTCCGATGTCCCGACTGAGCACTAGTAACATGAGCTTCCATGGAGTTATACCAGGGAAGAAGGCCGAGTCACTCGGCCAGATAGCTTTGGACGTAGTGTTTGGCGATTCAAAGCATTTTCGCAAAGAAAAGTTGACGTTTGAGGTCGTGGATTTTCAAAGTGCATATCATGCCATTTTGGGGAGACCAGCCTATGCACGGTTCATGGCTCGACCATGTTACGTGTACCTCAAATTGAAGATGCCCGGTCCCAAAGGTGTGATCACTGTCACCGGCGATAGGAAAAAGGCAGAGGAGTGCTTTCAGAAGGGCTCCAAGATTGCCGATTCCCAAGTGACAGCGGTCGAGTTCGAAGAATACAAGCAAAACGCAGATCC
>NW_025276936.1:0-1277 GCF_018294505.1 Triticum aestivum
AACCATGGAAATCGCTTTGGGGCCCCAAAACGGTGAGTAATAGTCGACGAAACGGGCCAGAAGCGGCCCAAAATGCGAGTGTTGCTAACCGACACATAAACGCACCCCGGTGTTCGTCAATCATGGAAATCACACCGGGACGCCAAAACAGAGTAATAGTCCAAGAAACGGGCCAGAATTGGCAAAAGCTATGAATGTTGATGACAGACACGTAAGTGCACCTTGGAGTTCAACAACCATGGAAATCGCTCTGGGACCCCAAAGCGGCGAGTAATAGTGCACGAAACGGACCAGAATCGGCCAAAATTATGAGTGTTGATGACCGAAACGTAAACGCACAACGGGGTTCGTAAATTGTGGAAATCACTCCAGGACCCCCGAAACTAAGTAATAGTCCAAGAAATGGGCCAAAAATCGGCCCAAACTGCGATTGTTGATGACATACATGTAAGCGCACCTTGGGGTTCAACAACTATGGAAACCTCTTCGGGACCCCAAAACGGTGAGTAATAGTCCACGAAACGAGTCAGAATCGACAAAAACCATGAGTGTTGATGACCGATACGTAAACGCACCCCGGGGTTTGTTAATCAAGGAAAGCACTCCGGGACCCCAAAACAGTGAGTAATAGTCCATGAAACGGGCCAGAATCGGCCAAAACTGCGAGTGCCACAAAACGAGCCCGAATCTGCCGAAACTACGAGTGTTGATGATCGACACGTGAACGCACCCCGGGGTTTGTTAATTGCGCAAGTCACACCGGGACCCCAAACAGTGAGTAATAGTCCACGAAACGGGCCAGAATCGGCCACAACTGTGAGTGTTCATGATCGGCACGTAAACGCATTTTGGGGTTCAACAACTATGGAAATCGCTTCGGGACCCCTAAATGTTGAGTAATAGTCCTCGAATCGCGTCAGAATTGGCCCAAACTGCGAGTGTTGAGGACAGACACGCAAACGCACCCCGAGAATTGTCAATCATGGAAATCGCTCTGGGACGCCAAAATGGTGAATAATCGTGCACGAAATGGACCAGAGTCGACCAAATTTGTGTGTTGATGACTGACATGTAAACGCACCACGGAGTTCGTCAATCATGGAAATCACTGCGGGACGGCCAAAACTAATTAATAGTGCAAGAAACGGGCCAAAATCGGCCCAAACTGCGATTGTTGATGATCGACACGTAAGCGCACCATGGGGTTCAACAACCATGGAAATCGCTTTGGGGCCCCAAAACGGTGAGTAATAGTCGACGAAACGGGCCAGAAGCGG
>NW_025276937.1:0-1277 GCF_018294505.1 Triticum aestivum
GGCACTTCCTGCCATATAGAATTTCAAAGGGGGCCTTGCCCGAACTTGCTTGAAAGCTGTTGTTGTAAGAGAATTCAGCATAAGGAAGACAATCCTCCCACTTCATGCCGAAAGAAATCACACAAGCCCTGAGCATGTCTTCAAGAATCTGATTGACACGCTCGACTTGACCGCTCGTTTGAGGATGGAAAGCTGTGCTGAAGCGGATGTTTGTGCCCATGGCCTTCTGAAAAGAATCCCAAAACTTGGAGGTAAAGATGCTGCCACGGTCTGAAGATATCACTTGAGGAATACCGTGCAGAGAGACAATGCGAGAGGTATAGAGTTCCGCCAATTGAGCTGCAGTGATCGACTCTTTGATAGGCAGAAAGTGAGCCACTTTGGTGAGCTTGTCGATGACAACAAATATAGCATCATTGCCACGCTTGGACTTTGGAAACCCAGTCACGAAGTCCATTTCAATGTGGTCAAACTTCCATAAATTGAGAAGCCACGAAGAATTAAGGTACAGAAATAAATCAACAAGGTACGGATCAAGAACGAATAATCGGTAAGAAATCCCAATCTCAAACCAATATCCGTGGAAGAAGAACTAGAGCTACTAGAATTCCCACCTATGAAATTCCCGAACCTTTCTGGTTATGCAATCAGGTGTTGGGGATACAGGGGAAGCACAATATCTCACCCAAACTAGCAAATCCTACATCCAGCTGTATCCATCCTTCAACACATAACCAAGAAACCTTCGGAAACCATCTACCTCAACCTTCGAAAAGCATCCGTTATACAAGTTATGGCGATACTCCCGAACTCCCGCCCCAGTACTGGGTGGCGTCGAGGTTATCTCACCAACGAACTGTATAAAAGAGATTTTCGATGTCGGCGAACATATCTCAAGTATACCAGAATTGCAACGATAAAATTGTGACAACAACACCTCGGAGCTCAACTCCCCGGGACACTGCCACAACCCCTAAAGACAGGAGGCACCAAGAACAATGTTCTCGTCACAAAACCATCGGAACAAAACCAAGATACTCGCGTGATCCTAAAATTTTTTTTTAGTGAAATTTGAGAAGAGAAGAGTCAAAACTCTACGTCAGGATGCCTTACCAGAGCGATGAGGAGACTGGGAAGTAAAAGAATTCCTAAGCTCTCCGATATATAATTCCTAAGGACTCAAAACATTTTTCTAGACACAACTCGGCTGCTAAAAACGATCAAGCAATGGGGCTCCTAAGGTCGGGGAACCTGGCTCTGATTACCAACTTGTAACG
>NW_025276938.1:0-1277 GCF_018294505.1 Triticum aestivum
AGAGAGAGAGAGAGAGAGAGAGGGAGAGAATTTTTTAACTAGTTAATTAACAAAAAAAACGGTAAAATTTGATAATTAACAAAAACGGTAAATAACTTAGTTTAACAAAAACGGTAAATAACTTAAAACTTGATAATTAACAAAAAAACCGTAAAATTTGATAATTAACAAAAAAAACGTATATACGGAGAGGGGGCGGCGAGGGGGGCGGCGATGCGCGCGGTGTTTTTTTAGGGATCGAGAGGGGACGGCGAGGGTTATAAATGTGTTGTCCTCGCCTCCCTCTCCGTGACGCCGTCGTCTGCCGCCCCGTCTCGCGCTCTACCGCGACACCCTCTCCCACCCCTTCCTCGCCCCCTCCTTTTGCCACCGCCCTTTCGCCACCGCCACCGCCACTGCCCCCCTTCTTCACTTAATTAATTTGTTTTTACTACATGTTTTCAGGACTGACATAATGGCGGACGATAGAGCTGACCCGATTATGGACAACTATGATCCGGACGGTGAAGCACATATGTTCGGCATCATAAATGGCGATATTCTATATGTGCCGACCGGAGAAGAAGAAGATGATATCTCTTCTTATCTGAACCTTGACGGTGAAGATGAAGGGCGCCGTCAGCAAGATGATGCCGAACAAACGTCGATAAACGACGATCTTCAAATGGAAGTAGCAACCACCTCCGGCGCCGAGGTATATATATACATTGAGCCTCTGGTGATACAACCTAACTGATTTGAATAAATATGTGTGTACTAACGCGCGCGACTCTTTCTTATTTTAGCCCTCGGCCGGATCGTCGAAACAATCGAGTACGTCGTCAAAGCGTGGCGCAACCAAGACGATGAAACAAGGAGAAACATGCACCATCGAGGTTGTCGACAGTGCAACCGGCAGGCCGCTGGAGCCCCGCAAGAACGCCACCAAGTTTGTCAGCCAATGCGGAGCCATTGTTAGAGACAACGTCTCGATCACCGTCCAGGAGTGGAATGAGCCAAAGAAGGCACGGATTGATGGTTTCACTTTTGTCGATAAGAGAACAAAAAAAGATTGCTTCAAGAAGCTTATGGAACATTTCGTTCTACCTCCGGAATACAACAAATTCGATGAGGAGGGTAACAAGATTGAGGAAAACAAGGAGAGGAGGAGGCTAGTCAAACAGTTCGCTCTTCATAAGATGGCCGACGCATTCCGGAAATTCAAGCAAAATCTAGCCCATGACTTTGTCAAGCAGAACAAGACTCCGGATTTCAAAGGACAATATGAGAAACTGAAA
>NW_025276939.1:0-1277 GCF_018294505.1 Triticum aestivum
TAGTAATTTCAAAAAAATTCCTACGCACACGCAACATCATGGTGATGCATTGCAACGAGAGGGGAGAGTGTTGTCCACGTACCCTCATAGACCGAAAGCGGAAGCGTTAACACAACGCGGTTGATGTAGTCGTACGTCTTCACGATCCGACCGATCAAGTACCGAACGCACGGCACCTCTGAGTTCAGCACACATTCAGCTCCATGACGTCCCTCGAACTCTGATCCAGCCGAGTGTTGAGGGAGAGTTTCGTCAGCACGACGGCGTGGTGACGATGATGATGTTCTACCGACGCAGGGCTTCGCCTAAGCACCGCTACGATATTATCGAGGTGTAATATGGTGGAGGGGGGCACCGCACACGACTAAGAGATCAATGATCAATTGTTGTGTCTTTGGGGTGCCCCCCTGCCCCCGTATATAAAGGAGCAAGGGGAAGGCCGCCGGCCAAGGAGGAGGGCGCGCCAGGAGTAGGACTCCTCCTTTCCTTGTTGGAATAGGAGAAGGGAAGGGAGAAGGTGAAAGAGGGAAGGGAGCGCCCCCCCTCCCTAGTCCAATTCGGACTAGACTATGGGGAGGGGTGCGGCCACCCTTTGGGGTCTTTCTCTTCTTTCCCGTACGGCCCATTAAGGCCCAATACGAATTCCCGAAATCTCTGGTACTCCGAAAAATACCCGAATCACTCGGAACCTTTCCGAAGTCCGAATATAGTCGTCCAATATATCGGTCTTTACTTCTCGACCATTTCAAGACTCCTCGTCATGTCCCCGATCTCATCCGGGACTCCGAACTCCTTCGGTACATCAAAACACATAAACTCATATAACCGTCATTGTAACGTTAAGCGTGCAGACCCTACGTGTTCGAGAACTATGTAGACATGACCGAGACACCTCTCCGGTCAATAACCAATAGCGGAACCTGGATGCTCATATTAGCTCCCACATATTCTACGAAGATCTTTATCGGTCAGACCGCATAACAACATACGTTGTTCCCTTTGTCATCGGCATGTTACTTGCCCGAGATTCGATCGTCGGTATCTCGATACCTAGTTCAATCTCGTTACCGGCAAGTCTCTTTACTCGTTCCGTAATACATCATCCCGCAACTAACTCATTAGTCACAATGCTTGCAAGGCTTATAGTGATGTGCATTACCGAGTGGCCTAGAGATACCTCTCCGACAATCGGAGTGACAAATCCTAATCTCGAAATACGCCAACCCAACAAGTACCTTTGGAGACACCTGTAGAGCACCTTTATAATCACCCAGTTA
>NW_025276940.1:0-1277 GCF_018294505.1 Triticum aestivum
CTACTGCCACCAGCCGACGCGCTGCAACACCAGCTACCCGTAGAGATCAACCGCGGCTCAAACCGCTGTCTGTACGCGAAACCCGAGCAACTCCGGCGTGTTGCCGCCCCGGGTTTGGTCGCCGCCGGCTGAACTCCGGTGACGCCGACGTGGCGCACTTACTTAGTCACTAATGACCCTGCTAACAGCCCTATCTCTCACTGACATATGGGCCCCACGCCCTTAACTAACCACGGTTAACCCCTGTTTAGTTTAAGTTAACCACAGTGGCCCCACGCGTCGGAGTTGACCTAGCTGATGTGGCCGTTGACCGGTCCCACCTGTCAGTGAGTGAAACAGCCCTGTGTCACTGACGTGTGGCCCCCACACGTCAGGTTGACCAGCAGCAGCGTCTGTTGACCTGCTGACGTCACAGTGACGCAGTGCTGACGCAGTAAATCCTTTTCTGGATTTATTTATTATTCAGGAATTTCAGAAAATGCCCTAAACTTCAATAAATCATAGAAATTCAACCGTAACTCCAAATTAAATAATTTATATATGAAAAATTATCAGAAAAATTCAAGGAATCCATCTGTACCATTTTCATGCATGTTAGAACAACTTATAGCTGCTGTTTAGCACAAATCAATTAAATGGCATTTGAATAATCACATATGGAGTTTGAATTTGAATCTTGTATTGAAACCAACTTCATTTAATCTGTTGCTAGTTGCATTAGCTCAAAACACATTCATCTTGCCATGTCATGATCATGCATCATATTGTGCATTGCATTGATTGTGTTCCCTTCTGTGTTGCCGGTATTTGTCCCCTCCCGATAGACGTGATATCGATGATGTGATCGTTGACACTGATGAAGACTCAATGTTATCTTCAGAAGTGCCAGGCAAGCAAAACCCCCTTGTTCATTCCGATACAATCCTACTCTCTCGCTCCTGCTCTCTTTTACTGCATTAGGACAACATCGATTCATCTGTTACCTGCTGCGGTAGCTGAACCCCTTTATCCTTTGCATGACCTGTCATTGCCACAGTAAATAGATGAAACCCACTAGCATGAGTAGGAGTTGTTTGAGCCCTGTTGTGCCTACTCATTCATGCTTGTTTGTCATGCCTGCTACTGCTTAGAGTCGAGTCAGGTCTGATTCATCCGGGATGAATCAGAGGTGTGTGAACATGTCCTACGGTGTGTGAGCTAAGCGTGTGAACATGATTTGGTAAAGGTAGCGGTGAGAGGCCATGTAGGAGTACATGGTGGGTTGTCTCATTGCAGCC
>NW_025276941.1:0-1277 GCF_018294505.1 Triticum aestivum
GTGGCGGGATCTACGTGTGAAGCGGAGTACATGGCAGCCTCGGAGGCAGCACATGAAGCGATTTGGGTGAAGGAGTTCATCACCGACCTAGGAGTCATACCCAATGCGTCGGGGCCGATCAAACTCTTCTGTGACAACACTGGAGCTATTGCCCTCGCAAAGGAGCCCAGGTTTCACAAGAAGACCAGGCACATCAAGCGTCGTTTCAACTCCATCCGTGAAAATGTTCAAGATGGAGACATAGAAATTTGCAAAGTGCACACGGATCTGAATGTCGCAGATCCGCTGACTAAACCTCTCTCGCGTGCAAAACATGATCAACACCAGAACTCTATGGGTGTTCGATTCATCACAATGTAACTAGATTAGTGACTCTAGTGCAAGTGGGAGACTGTTGGAAATATGCCCTAGAGGCAATAATAAAAGTATTATTATATTGTTCATGATAATTGTCTTGTATTCATGCTATAACTGTGTTATCCGGAAATCGTAATACACGTGTGAATACTTAGACCACACTATGTCCCTGGTAAGCCTCTAGTTGACCAGCTCGTTGTGATCAACAGATAGTCATGGTTTCCTGACTATGGACATTGGATGTCGTTGATAACGGGATCACATCATTAGGAGAATGATGTGATGGACAAGACCCAATCCTAAGCATAGCATAAAAGATCGTGTAGTTCGTTTTGCTAGAGCTTTGCAAGTGTCAAGTATCTCTTCCTTCAACCATGAGATCGTGTAACTCCCGGATACCGTAAGAGTGCCTTGGGTGTATCAAATGTCACAACGTAACTGGGTGACTATAAAGGTGCATTACAGGTATCTCCGAAAGTAGCTGTTGGGTTGACACGGATCGAGACTGGGTTTTGTCACTCCGTATGACGGAGAGGTATCTCTGGGCCCACTCGGTAATGCATCATCATATTGAGCTCAATGTGACCAAGGTGTTGGACACGGGATCATGCATTACGGTACGAGTAAAGTGACTTGCCGGAAACGAGACTGAACAAGGTATTGGGATACCGACGATCGAGTCTCGGGCAAGTAACGTACCGATTGACAAAGGGAATTGCATACAGGGTTTGATCGAATCCTCGACATAGTGGTTCATCCGATGACAACATCGAGGAGCATGTGGGAGCCATCATGGGTATCCAGATCCCGCTGATGGTTATTGACTGAGAGAGTCTCGGTCATGTCTGCATGTCTCCCGAACCCGTAGGGTCTACACACTTAAGGTTCAGTTGCGCTAGGGTTATAGGGATATGTATATG
>NW_025276942.1:0-1277 GCF_018294505.1 Triticum aestivum
CGACCTCAAAAAAAAAACAGTGTGCGAGACGCATTCTCTAAGACTGTGATCAACTGCAAGCAGTCGACCACAGTCTCGGGGACTACACCCAGTGGGTGCACTCAGCGTGCCCCCACTGGTTTCCGAAATCCAGTCGACCAGTCGACTGACAGAAAGATTGACATTATAAAGCCTAAGGCCGACTGCCAGCAGTCGACCTTAGCCTTGGGGACTACACCCAGCGGGTGCACTCAGCGTGCCCCCGCTAACACGGAGTTTATTCGACACTCCCAGTGGGTGACTAATATAAATCCCGGAAAAGAAAAGTTTTTGGTAGCATATCCAACAGAACAAACAGCAGTCGACTGACCTGGACATTGCTTTGGAGGGCAGAGCTGGCGTCATAAGCTGCCTGGCTCGCATCCCGGATGGTCTTCAGCTGCTCCATCATGAGTCCCGCCTGGCGTATCGCCTCCTTCGCCGCACCAGCTTGGTCCTCTGGGACGTGGTGAGTCGTGAAGAGGGAGGGCTGCTGAGCACTCGTCAGTGGGGTCGCGAAGGTCACCGTGTGTCGAGTGGTGTTCTCTCCCTCCACAGTCAGAATTTCAGGCGCTGACACATCCTGAGGCACCTTGCTGGCGGACGCTTTTCGACTCCTCCTGTGCTTCAGCGGCTCTTCATCCTCATCATCATCAGGAAGATCGATAACAGTGTTGGGTGGAGCTGCAGAGAAGGGTCAGGATCAGAGATCGCGAGTCAGTCGACTAAGAATGGTATTAAGAACACAGCACCTGGATTCGAAGTTGCGGCATCCTCCATCTCGTGGTCATCGACCCGGGCCGAGGTCTCAGAAGTAGCAGCACTGCAACTCCAAAGGATCAGTCGACTAACCTCAGTGTCGACCAGAGATAAAGTTTGCACAAAGATAAGAAAATATGAGCAACACAATTACCCTGAAATGGTGGGGATGGACACCTTCATCTTCGGCAGGAGCTTGGTCGGCTTCGATGAAGCCGCCCTGGGCTGCTTCGGCGCCTTTTCAGTCGGCGCCGGAGAGGTGGTCCGGGGGCGCTTGGTCGACTGGGTGGCGGTCGCAACCCCCTTACCACGTTCGGTCGAAGGGTCGTGGACAAGCTTCGACCGCCTTTCTGAGCGCGGTGGAACGACCTCCTCTTCCTCTTCTTCCTCGTCCTCGATGTCATCTTCATCACCTTCATCATCATCATCGTCGTCATCATCCCCTGCAGCATCCGAGTCCCATTCCTCCTCTTCCTGGCTCTCGCCCCCGCTCGCCTCGC
>NW_025276943.1:0-1277 GCF_018294505.1 Triticum aestivum
AACGCGCTCCTCGCGCCACAAAGCCGCCTCTAGACGCGTGACCAATGAGCAGCGAGCTAAAACATATCGCAAATGTCAAAAATAATATAACGGGGTTAATATATATCGCGCACATGCGATATGTTTGTCACGAGGCGCAAAAAATAATTAAAAAGGGAATGCAACACGAGGACTTCCGAGGAGGTCACCCATCCTAGTACTACTCTCGCCCAAGCATGCTTAACTTCGGAGTTCTGATGGGATCCGGTGCTTTAGTGCTGGTATGATCGCATCCAACATGTTAGCCCCGCCTTCGTCCCTTATGCTTGCCACTCCCAGGTCCACTGCAAAGATGATTGTCATTCTTACTACCATTACAACCGTTGCCTAATAATGGATAATGCCCTATATACACTACTTACTCCCCCCTCAAACACGGAGACGAGTTTACCATGGTTTGCACCCCTCCCACTATACCGCAGCAACACGTATTTTTTTACCCCTTTCAGAACGCGCTCCTCGCGCCACAAAGCCGCCTCTAGACGCATGACCAATGAGCAGCGAGCTAAAACATATCGCAAATGTCAAAAATAATATAACGGGGTTAATATATATCGCGCACATGCGATATGTTTGTCACGAGCCGCAAAAAATAATTAAAAAGGGAATGCAACACGAGGACTTCCCAGGAGGTCACCCATCCTAGTACTCCTCTCGCCCAAGCACGCTTAACTTCGGAGTTCTGATGGGATCCGGTGCTTTAGTGCTGGTATGATCACATCCGACATGTTAGCCCCGCCTTCGTCCCTTATGCTTGCCACTCCCAGCTCCACTGCAAAGATGATTGTCATTCTTACTACCATTACAACAGTTGCCTAATAATGGATAATGCCCTATATACACTACTTACTCCCCCCCCTCAAACACGGAGACGAGTTTACCACGGTTTCCACCCCTCCCTCTATACCGCAGCAACACGTATTTTTTACCCCTTTCAGAACGCGCTCCTCGCGCCACAAAGCCGCCTCTAGACGCGTGACCAATGAGCTGCGAGCTAAAACATATCGCAAATGTCAAAAATAATATAACGGGGTTAATATATATCGCGCACATGCGATATGTTTGTCACGAGGCGCAAAAAATAATTAAAAAGGGAATGCAACACGAGGACTTCCCAGGAGGTCACCCATCCTAGTGCTACTCTCGCCCAAGCACGCTTAACTACGGAGTTCTGATGGGATCCGGTGCTTTAGTGCTGGTATGATCGCATCCGACATGTTACCCCCGCCTTCGTCCCT
>NW_025276944.1:0-1277 GCF_018294505.1 Triticum aestivum
AAGGCCCCAAAGGGTGGCCGCACCCCTCCCCATGGACTAGTCTGAATTGGACTAGGGAGGGGGGGCGCCCCCTTCCTTCTTTCTCCTTCTCCCTTCCCTTTTCCTACTCCAACAAGGAAAGGAGGAGTCCTACTCCTGGTGGGAGTAGGACTCCCCCCTTGGCGCGCCCTCCTCCTAGGCCGGCCGCCTCCCCCCTTGCTCCTTTATATACGGAGGCAGGGGGCACCCCAAAGACACAACAATTGATCTATTGATCTTTTAGCCGTGTGCGGTGCCCCCCTCCACCATATTACACCTCGATAATATCGTAGGGGTGCTTAGGCGAAGCCCTGCGTCGATAGAACATCATCATTGTCACCACACCGTCGTGCTGACGAAACTCTCCCTCAACACTCGGCTGGATCGGAGTTCGAGGGACGTCATCGATCTGAACGTGTGCTGAACTCGGAGGTGCCGTGCGTTCGGTACTTGATCGGTTGGATCGTGAAGACGTACGACTACATCAACCGCGTTGTGCTAACGCTTCCGCTTTCGGTCTACGAGGGTACATGGACAACACTCTCCCCTCTCGTTGCTATGCATCACCATGGCGTGTGCGTAGGAAATTTTTGAAATTACTACGTTCCCCAACAGTGGCATCCGAGCCTGGTTTTATGCGTTGATGTTATATGGACGAGTAGAACGCAAGTGAGTTATGGGCGATATAAGTCATACTGCTTACCAGCATGTCATACTTTGGTTCGGCAGTATTGTGAGATGAAGCGGCCCGGACCGACATTACGCGTACGCTTACGCGAGACTGGTTTCACCGTTGCGAGCACTCGATGCTTAAAGGTGACTGGCGGGTGTCTGTCTCTCTCACTTTAGTTGAACCGAGTGTGGCTACGCCCGGTCCTTGCGAAGGTTAAAACAGCACCAACTTGACAAACTATCGTTGTGGTTTTGATGCGTAGGTAAGAACGGTTCTTGCTAAGCCCATAGTAGCCATGTAAAACTTGCAACAACAAAGTAGAGGACGTCTAACTTGTTTTTGCAGGGCATGTTGTGATGTGATATGGTCAAGACATGATGCTATATTTTATTGTATGAGATGATCATGTTTTGTAACCGAGTTATCGACAACTGGCAGGAGCCATATGGTTGTCGCTTTATTGTATGAAATGCAATCGCCATGTAATTGTTTTACTTTATCACTAAGCGGTAGCGATAGTCGTAAAAGCAATAGTTGGCGAGACAACAACGATGCTACGATGGAGATCAAGGTGTCGCGCCGGTGA
>NW_025276945.1:0-1277 GCF_018294505.1 Triticum aestivum
GTCGTCAAGACTCGCAGTTTGGGCCGATTCTGGCCCGTTTCTTGGACTATTACTCACTGTTTTGGGGTCCCAGAGTGATTTCCACGATTAATGAACCCCGGGGTGCATTTACGTATCGCTCATTAACACTCACAGTTTTGACCGATTCTGGCCCGTTTCATGGACTATTACTCAATGTTTTGGGGTCCCGGAGAGATTTCCATGATTAACGAACCCCGGGGTGCGTTTACGTGTCGGTCATCAACACTCGCGGTTTTTGTCGATTCTGACACGTTTCATGGACTATTACTCACCGTTTTGTGGTCCCAAAGCGATTTCAATGGTTGTCGAACCCCAAGATGTGCTTACGTGTTGGTCATCAACACTCACAGTTTTGGCCGGTTCTGGCCCGTTTCGTGGAATATTACTCACTTTTTTGGGGTCCCAGAGTGATTTCCATGATTAACGGACCCCGGGATGCGTTTACGTGTTGCTCATTTACACTCACAGTTTTGGCTTATTCTGGCCCGTTTCGTGGACTATTACTCAATGTTCTGGGGTCCCGGAGTGATTTCCACGATTAACGAACCCCGGGGTGCGTTTACGTGTCGGTCATGAACACTCACATTTTTGGCCGATTCTGGCCTGTTTCGTCGACTATTACTCAATGTTTTGCTGTCCCGGAGTGATTTCCACGACTAACGAACCCCGGGGTAAGTTTACGTGTCGGTCATCAACACTCGCGGTATTTGTCGATTCTGACCCGTTTCATGGACTATTTCTCACCGTTTTGTGGTCCCAAAGCGATTTCCATGTTTGTCGAACCCCAAGGTGTTCTTATGTGTTGATCATCAAGACTCACAGTTTGGGCCGATTCTGGCCTGCTTCTTGGGCTATTATTCTGTTTGGGGTCCCAATGTGATTTCCATGATTGACGAACCCTGGGGTGGGTTTACATGTCGGTCATCAACACTCACAGTTTTGGCCGATTGTGGCCCATTTCGTGGACCATTACTCACTGTTTTGGGGTCCCGTCGTGATTTCCACGATTAACGAACCCTGGGGTGCGTTTACGTGTCGCTCATCAGCACTCACCGTTTTGGCCGATTCTGGCCCGTTTCATGGACTATTACTCACTGTTTTGGGGTCCCGGAGTGATTTCCACGATTAACAAACCCCGGGCTTTGTTTACATGTCGGTCATCCACACTAACACTTTTGCCCGATTCTGGTGCGTTTCGTGGAATTTTACTCACTGTTTTGAGGTCCTGGAGTAATTTCCATGACTAACGAGCCCTA
>NW_025276946.1:0-1277 GCF_018294505.1 Triticum aestivum
GCACCAAATAACAATTATTTAGGTCTAATATTAATCCCGAAGGTAGATGTAGAGGTAGCGTGCCGACCGCGATCACATCGACTTTGGAACCGTTTCCCACGCGCATCGTCACCTCGTCCTTTGCCAGTGCCCGCTTATTCTGTAGTCCCTGTTTCGAGTTGCAAATATTAGCAACAGAACCAGTATCAAATACCCAGGTGCTACTGCGAGCTCTAGTAAGGTACACATCAATAACATGTATATCATATATACCTTTGTTCACCTTGCCATCCTTCTTATCCGCCAAATACTTGGGGCAGTTCCGCTTCCAGTGACCAGTCTGCTTGCAGTAGAAGCACTCAGTTTCAGGCTTAGGTCCAGACTTGGGTTTCTTATCTTGAGCAGCAACTGGCTTGCTGTTCTTCTTGAAGTTCCCTTTCTTCTTTCCTTTGCCCTTTTTCTTGAAACTAGTGGTTTTGTTAACCATCAACACTTGATGTTCCTTTTTGATTTCTACCTCCGCAGCTTTCAGCATTGCGAAGAGCTCGGGAATAGTCTTGTTCATCCCTTGCATATTATAGTTCATCACGAAGCTCTTGTAGCTTGGTGGCAGTGATTGGAGAATTCTGTCGATGACGCAATCATCCGGAAGATTAACTCCCAATTGAATCAAGTGATTATTATACCCAGACATTTTGAGTATATGCTCACTGACAGAACTGTTCTCCTCCATCTTGCAGCTATAGAACTTATTGGAGACTTCATATCTCTCAATCCGGGCATTTGCTTGAAATATTAACTTCAACTCCTGGAACATCTCATATGCCCCATGACGTTCAAAACGTCGTTGAAGTCCCGATTCTAAGCCGTAAAGCATGGCACACTGAACTATTGAGTAGTCATCAGCTTTGCTCTGCCAGACGTTCATAACATCTGGCGTTGCTCCAGCAGCAGGCCTGGCACCCAGCGGTGCTTCCAGGACGTAATTCTTCTGTGCAGCAATGAGGATAATCCTCAAGTTACGGACCCAGTCCGTGTAATTGCTACCATCATCTTTCAACTTTGCTTTCTCAAGGAACGCATTAAAATTTAACGGAACAACAGCACGAGCCATCTATCTACAATCAACATAAACAAGCAAGATACTATCAGGGACTAAGTTCATGATAAATTTTAAGTTCAATTAATCATATTACTAAAGAACTCCCACTTAGATAGACATCCCTCTAATCCTCTAAGTGATCACGTGATCCAAATCAACTAAACCATAACCGATCATCACGTGAGATGGAGTAGTT
>NW_025276947.1:0-1277 GCF_018294505.1 Triticum aestivum
TCGTCCTAAGTAAACAAGATGCATAAACATAATAAACATCACATGCAATTATATGGTTGTGACATGATATGGCCAATATCATATAGCTCCATTGATCTTCATCTTCGGGGCTCCATGATCATCTTGTCACCGGCTTGACACCATGATCTCCATCATCATGATCTCCATCATCGTGTCTTCATGAAGTTGTCACGCCAACGACTACTTCTACTTCTATGACTAACGTTTAGCAATAAAGTAAAGTAGTTTACATGGTGTTGTTCAATGACACGCAGGTCATACAAAAAATAATGACAACTCCTATGGCTCCTGCCGGTTGTCATACTCATCGACATGCAAGTCGTGAATCCTATTACAAAGAACATGATCTCATACATCACAATTCATCATTCATCACAACTTCTGGCCATATCACATCACATGATCAATCGCTGCAAAAACAAGTTAGACGTCCTCTAATTGTTGTTGCATCTTTTACGTGGCTGCAATTGGGTTCTGGCAAGAACGTTTTCTTACCTACGATTCACCACAACGTGACTTTGTCAACTTCTATTTACCCTTCATAAGGGCCCTGTTCATCGATTCCGCTCCAACTAAAGTGGGAGAGACAGACACCCGCCAGCCACCTTATGCAACTAGTGCATGTCAGTCGGTGGAACCGGTCTCACGTAAGCATACGTGTAAGGTTGGTCCGAGCCGCTTCATCCCACAATACCGTTGAGCAAGAAAAGACTAGTAGAGGCAAGTAAGATGACAAAATCCACGCCCACAACAAATTGTGTTCTACTCGTGCATTAGAGAACTACACATAGACCTAGCTCATGATGCCACTGTTGGGGAACGTTGCAGAAAATTAAAATTTTTCCTACGGTTTCACCAAGATCCATCTATGAGTTCATCTAAGCAACGAGTCAAGGGAGAGAGTTTGCATCTACATACCACTTGTAGATCGCGTGCGGAAGCTTGCAAGGTGATGATGTAGTCGTACTCGATGTGATTCGAATCACCGATGACCAAGTGCTGAACGGACAGCACCTCCGCGTTCAACACACGTACGGGACGGGAGACGTCTCCTCCTTCTTGATCCAGCAAGGGGGAAGGAGAGGTTGAGGAAGACAGCTCCACCGGCAGCACGACGGCGTGGTGATGGTGGAGAGGCAGTACTCCGACAGGGCTTCGCCAAGCACACAATGGAGGAGGAGAGGTGTTGGGGAGGGGAGGGCTGCGCCTTGGAGGATGGTGCGGCTGCCCTCCCCTCACCCCTCTATTTATAGGGG
>NW_025276948.1:0-1276 GCF_018294505.1 Triticum aestivum
GGTGGCAGGGCGGTGTTGGGTACCCACACGCGGCGCTTCTGAGGACCAGCACCGGACGAGGAACCCATGTCACGTCCATGCTTGCGTGTTGCGTCATAGTCAGTCTGACCGGTTTCAGCACTGATGGCTTTGTTGACAAGTTTCGAAAAAGATGTGCACTCATGCAGACGGAGGTCGCGGCGAAGCTCAGGACTAAGGCCCTTACGGAACCTTGCTTGCTTCTTGGCGTCAGTAGACACTTCCTCAGTTGCATATCGGGCGAGATTACCAAACTCTCTGCTATAGGCATCCACAGAAAGTCGGCCTTGGGTGAAACTGCAAAATTCTT
Organism: Triticum aestivum; assembly: GCF_018294505.1. NCBI lineage: Eukaryota > Viridiplantae > Streptophyta > Magnoliopsida > Poales > Poaceae > Triticum > Triticum aestivum. The sequence continues at coordinate 329 of NW_025276948.1, forward strand.
CACGTTTACGGTCCATGAGACCCTCCGGAATGTGATGTTCACGGAAAGCCTCGCTGAACTCAGCCCAAGTAGTGACATGGCCCGCTGGGCGCATAGCTCCATAATTCTCCCACCACAGACTGGCGGGGCCTTCAAGATGATATGCAGCAAAGGTGACCGTGTCAGCCTCCGCTACCAGCGCGGAACGCAGTTTGTGAGAGATACTGCGAAGCCAATCATCAGCGTCGAGAGGCTCGACGGAGTGGTGGAACGTGGGTGGATGTAATTTGATGAAATCACTGAGTGACACCACGTTAGCCCTCTGATGGTGTGCTGTATTCTGTTCAATACGCTCCAACAAACGGTTGGTCTCCCGCTTGTTTCTCTCAGCTTCCATCATAACCTCGGCTAGTGAAGGAGGTTGAGGCAGATTTGCATCCCTGGCTTCACTGCCTTCGGCCTGCTCTTGGGAAGCAGGGTTAGCGCACGTGTTGACCATCCTAGGTAAACAAGACAATGATTTAGTCAGAACGATAAGATTCCGACATAGGATATAGAATGTAAGGAATAACTCGGAATGCAAGATGATCATCCGTATGACATGGTAGATACAGAAACTGCTTCTTTTATTCCATCGTCATACACACCATACAGGGTTTAGTACAAGACCAAACAAAGTACTAATACGGTGAAAAGAGGATTACATCTCATCGGAGGCATTTCAAGCTCCTATACATTATTTTTCTACACCTCCGGAAGGAGTACAGACTAGGTCATATCCCACGAGTCACGCGGGACGATAGACGACACAGCTAGTGCGAACTAGTGTTACTACCACTAACTCAGACCGATCCGTAGTAGTCCTCGTAGAAGTCACCTCCATAGCCTGGAAGTTCAACATGATCATCCGGAAACAGACGGTCTCGCGGAGCTTGTGGACCATAGGGGCTAGGATGAGGCCTTGGACCA
>NW_025276949.1:0-1276 GCF_018294505.1 Triticum aestivum
CAATATGGCACTGAAGCAAGAGGCTGCCCAGCTCAAGTGTGAGGCTTCTAAGAAGAGAGTCAGGGACGCAGTTCAGTCTTCTTCTTCCTCACTTGTGTCAGCTAAGCAACAGAAGTTCTGGTTGCCTCCTCCTCCGTTTCGTCAGTCTTACCAGCAGAAGAACAAAGGTGGCCATAGTTCTTCCAACTCTTCCAACTCTGGCTATCAGAACAAGTCTCAGAATCAAGCTCCCAAGTCCAATGCTCCTTATCACCGTCCACTCTCAGAGGTGACTTGCAACAAATGTCAGCAGAAAGGTCACTATGCTAACAAGTGCTTCAACCAGAGGCGTCTTCCTCCTCCTCCTCCTGTCAGATCTTCCAGCAATGCAGTGGTCAAGCACAATCCAAAGTTTGCCAAGGTGAACATGATGAATGCAGCTCAAGCGGAGGAATCTACTGATGTGATAATGGGTAATCTCTCAGTTAATGATATTCCTGCAAAAGTTCTTTTTGATACTGGTGCATCGCATTCTTTCTTGTCATACCCATTTGCATCAAAGCACAATGTTGACATAGAGATTTTATCCAAAGTTATGCAAGTTGTTTCTCCGGGAAAGCTTTTGTCGTCTAGTTTGGTTGCTCCCGATGTTTCCATCAAGTTGGGCGACTATAAATTTCAGTCTTCTCCAATTGTTCTTGGTGACTCGGATATTGATCTTATTCTCGGGATGGACTGGCTTTCTAAGCACAAAGCTCAACTTGATTGTGCTGCCAGGGAAATTCAATTGACACACTCGTCTGAGGATGTGATTATTTTTGCCGCTCGTAATGAAACCATTCGGTTTTTCTCTCTCAATGAGAAGGGCGAATTGGATGCCATCTCTCAAATTCCAGTAGTTTGCGAGTATCAAGATGTCTTTCCAGAAGAGCTTCCGGGTATGCCTCCGCACCGGCCAGTTGAGTTCGTTATCGAACTAGAGCCTGGTACTGTACCCGTTTGCAAGCGTCCATACAAGCTTGGACCAAACGAGCTGAAGGAATTGAAGAAGCAGCTCGATGAACAAGAACGTCTGGGTTTGATCAGACCGAGTTCTTCTCCATGGGGTTGTGGTGTTCTTTTTGTCAAGAAGAAGGATGGCACGGACCGACTTTGTGTCGACTACCGTCCATTGAATAAGAAGACAATCAAGAACAAGTATCCACTTCCCAACATCAATGAGCTATTTGAACAACTCAAGGGCGCTAAAGTATTCTCGAAGCTTGACCTTCGTATGGGTTATCATCAGATTCGCATT
>NW_025276950.1:0-1276 GCF_018294505.1 Triticum aestivum
CCCCGGGGTTCATCGATCGTGGAAATTGCTCTAGGTCCCCAAAACGCTGAGTGATAGTGCACAAAACGGACTAGAATCGGCCGAATATGTGAGTGTTGATCACCGACACGTAAACGCACCAAGGGTTCATCAATCATCGAAATGACTCCAAGACCCCAAAATAGAGTAATAGTCCAAGAAACGGGCCAGAATCGGCCCAAACTGTGATTGTTGATGACCGACATGTAAGCGCACCTTGGAATTCGACAACCATGGAAATCGCTTTGGGACCCCAAAACGGTGAGTAATAGTCCATGAAACGGGCCAGAATCGGCCAAAACTGTGAGTGTTGACGACAGACACATAAATGAACCCCGGGATTCATCAATCATGGAAATCCCTCTGGGTCTCCAAAACATTGAGTAATAGTGCACGAAACGGACACGATTCGGCCAAATATGTGAGTGTTGATGACCGACACGTAAATGCACCCTGGGGTTCGTCAATCATGGAAATGACTCTGAGACCCCAAAATAGAGTAGTAGTCCAAGAAACGGGCCAGAATCGGCCCAATCTGTGATTGTTGATGACCGACACGTAAGCGCACCTTGGAGTTCGACAACCATGGAAATCGCTTTGGGACCCCAAAACGGTGAGTAATAGTCCATGAAACGGGCCAGAATCGGCCAAAACTACGAGTGTTAATGACCAACACATAAGCACATCTTGGGGTTCAACAACTATTGAAATCGCTTCGGGACCCAAAAATGGTGAGTAATAGTCCACGAAACATGTCAGAATTGGCCAAAACTCTCAGTGTTGACGATGGACACATAAACGAATCCCGGGGTTCATCTTTCGTGGAAATTGCTCTAGGTCCCCAAAACGCTGAGTGATAGTGCACAAAACGGACTAGAATCGGCCGAATATGTGAGTGTTGATCACCGACACGTAAACGCACCAAGGGTTCATCAATCATCGAAATGACTCCAAGACCCCAAAATAGAGTAATAGTCCAAGAAACGGGCCAGAATCGGCCCAAACTGTGATTATTGATGACCGACATGTAAGCGCACCTTGGAATTCGACAACCATGGAAATCGCTTTGGGACCCCAAAACGGTGAGTAATAGTCCATGAAACGGGCCAGAATCGGCCAAAACTGCGAGTGTTGATGACCAACACGTAAGCACACCTTGGAGTTCAACAACAATGGAAATCACTTCGGGACCCCAAAACCGTGAGTAATAGTCCACGAAACATGTCAGAATTGGCCAAAACTATGAGTGTTGACGACA
>NW_025276951.1:0-1276 GCF_018294505.1 Triticum aestivum
GGTTCTTGGGAACCACTAGACGGTTCTCAAAGTACACAACACCATGATCATTTGTGGAGAAACAACTAGCACCTCCGCTAGCAATGTTCTCCTTGATCTTAGCTATTCCCTTATCTCGCTTCTGGGCAGCAATGATTTGATCCGTAAGAGTAGGTTTCGCCACCAAGGTGGAGAGAAATCCTTGAGGAACAATGTGAAGGTTAAGCTTCCGAAATTCCTCATGGAGAAGCGGTTGACTTTGTTGTAACATCAGATTGTTACAATAGGATTTACGACTTAGCGCATCAGCCATGACGTTGGCTTTCCCTGGGGTGTAGGTTATTCCTAAGTCGAAATCTGTGATCAACTCGACCCAACGTCTTTGCCTGAGGTTCAGATCCGGTTGGGTGAAGATGTACTTCAGACTTTGGTGATCAGTGAATATTTCGCAACGGTTACCGAGGAGGTAATGTCGCCAGGTTTTAAGTGCATAGACTACGGCTGCAAGCTCTAGATCATGAGTGGGATAATTCTCCTCATGTGCGTGCAATTGTCGTGAAGCGTAGGCAATTACGTGTCGATCTTGCATGAGAATGCAACCTAGTCCTTGTCGCGAGGCGTCGCAGTAGATAACAAAGTCCTTAGAGAAGTCTAGCGGTACCAGTACGGGAGCAGAAGTCAGGCGTCTTTTCAGTTCCTGAAAACTGTGCTCACATTGTGGAGTCAATTCGAACTTCTTATCTTTCTTGAGGAGTTCGGTTCAAGGTTTAGCAACTTTGGAGAAGTTTTCGACAAAGCGACGGCAATAGCTCGCTAAGCCTAGAAAACTCCGAACTTGCTTGACCGATTCGGGTGGAGTCCAGTTAAGGACGGCTTGAACTCGCTCGGGGTTAACAGCAATACCTTTACCAGATATTACATGACCCAGATAGGTCACTTCTGACAACCAGAATTCACATTTAGAAAATTTGGCATAAAGGCGATGCTCTCGAAGTTTCTGCAACACTAGCCTTAGATGTTCGGCATGTTCTTCCTCGTTCTTGGAGTAGATGAGTATATCATCGAGGTAAACCACGACGAATTTATCCAAATACTCCATGAAGATTGAGTTCATTAACCGAGAAAAGGTGGCTGGAGCGTTGGTTAATCCGAAGGACATGACGGTGTACTCGTATTGGCCATAACGAGTAACAAAGGCCGTTTTAGGAATGTCCCCGTTTCTGATTTTGATTTGATGGTAGCCCAACCTCAAATCCATTTTGGAGAAGACTGAGGATCCAGCGAGCTGATCATACAG
>NW_025276952.1:0-1276 GCF_018294505.1 Triticum aestivum
ATCAAGAGCTACCTCCAACTCAGAGCTGTCATCCAGTTCAAACATCTCGGAAGCGCTTAATTTCTTCTTGTTCTTCTTGGCGGTTCTCTTGCGGCTTTCGTTTTGGCCCTCGCCTTCTTGGCAGCTTCATGGTCATATTCTTTATTCCAAAAATTGGATTCAGCCTGTGAAAATCATCAAAGGTTGAATTAATAGAACATTTAAATGATAAGGTAAAATAAGTGATTTAGAGACTCACATCTGGTGGCGAGTTGAGTTCGTAGAAAGGGCTTAATCCCACTTTGCTGCAGTCTTCTAGGCTCTTGTTCAGAAGGGTCTTTGTCATTTCATTGACTGCATTATCAGTTAAACAATCGGAGCTGTAGCGCAGTGGATCTTTTGCATCATCCGTATAAGTGCACATTAAGCCGGATCGGTGCTCAAGGGTATGATTCGCCAAGAAACCCAGCACCGAACCAAGTCAACTCCAGTTAACTCAATTGTAACATCCCAAATTTTCAATTTGGAATGTTATACATTAGATCATCATGCATATCATATTTTCTTGCATTTTGTTGATCCTAGAAATTTGACGCAACTCAAGGACCCTCGGAGAGAGTTGGAGATTTCGAAATTTTCGTATTTGAGTTCTCTCAAAATTATGAAAAGAGGATCATTTGAATTTATTTATTTAATCTTCAAATATTTTTCCAATCAAAAATAAGAGAGGGAATAATATGACTTTCCCAAAAAAATTAGGAAAAATGAAGATTTAATAAATAAATCCAATTTTGGATTTTTCTCGGAGTTAGTTGCCTTAGGGAAAAATGCGTGTTTTTAAAAATTGCATTTTAGGCCCTGAGTAAAAGTTCATTTTGTTCGACTCATTTTTAGGAGTCGGGGAAAATTTACTTTATTAATTTTGGAGTTCGTTTAGATTTTTTTTTCTGTATTTTTCTGCGCGTGAAACCGATTTAAAAAAAATTATGCAGCGCCTTGGGCCAAAGGCCCAAGCCGCCAAGCCAGCGGCCGGCCGACCAAGGCCATCGCTAGCGCACCGCGCGAGGGAGCCACCGCCACTTCTTTTTGGAAGTCCTACTTCCGTTTATTCCGTTTTTTGTTTCTAGATCTTTTCCCTCTTGTTTCCTAATCCTAGAATATTTCTTGCCCCCTACCCCAAGCAAAACCCTCCCCTCCCCAATATAAATACCCAAGCACCCCCCCACTAACAAATCAAACCAACACCTCTCCTCTCCTCTCCTCCTCCGCAGCAACAGCGCAGCGGCGCCGCCGCCAC
>NW_025276953.1:0-1276 GCF_018294505.1 Triticum aestivum
ATCAAGAGCTACCTCCAACTCAGAGCTGTCATCCAGTTCAAACATCTCGGAAGCGCTTAATTTCTTCTTGTTCTTCTTGGCGGTTCTCTTGCGGCTTTCGTTTTGGCCCTCGCCTTCTTGGCAGCTTCATGGTCATATTCTTTATTCCAAAAATTGGATTCAGCCTGTGAAAATCATCAAAGGTTGAATTAATAGAACATTTAAATGATAAGGTAAAATAAGTGATTTAGAGACTCACATCTGGTGGCGAGTTGAGTTCGTAGAAAGGGCTTAATCCCACTTTGCTGCAGTCTTCTAGGCTCTTGTTCAGAAGGGTCTTTGTCATTTCATTGACTGCATTATCAGTTAAACAATCGGAGCTGTAGCGCAGTGGATCTTTTGCATCATCCGTATAAGTGCACATTAAGCCGGATCGGTGCTCAAGGGTATGATTCGCCAAGAAACCCAGCACCGAACCAAGTCAACTCCAGTTAACTCAATTGTAACATCCCAAATTTTCAATTTGGAATGTTATACATTAGATCATCATGCATATCATATTTTCTTGCATTTTGTTGATCCTAGAAATTTGACGCAACTCAAGGACCCTCGGAGAGAGTTGGAGATTTCGAAATTTTCGTATTTGAGTTCTCTCAAAATTATGAAAAGAGGATCATTTGAATTTATTTATTTAATCTTCAAATATTTTTCCAATCAAAAATAAGAGAGGGAATAATATGACTTTCCCAAAAAAATTAGGAAAAATGAAGATTTAATAAATAAATCCAATTTTGGATTTTTCTCGGAGTTTGTTGCCTTAGGGAAAAATGCGTGTTTTTAAAAATTGCATTTTAGGCCCTGAGTAAAAGTTCATTTTGTTCGACTCATTTTTAGGAGTCGGGGAAAATTTACTTTATTAATTTTGGAGTTCGTTTAGATTTTTTTTTCTGTATTTTTCTGCGCGTGAAACCGATTTAAAAAAAATTATGCAGCGCCTTGGGCCAAAGGCCCAAGCCGCCAAGCCAGCGGCCGGCCGACCAAGGCCATCGCTAGCGCACCGCGCCAGGGAGCCACCGCCACTTCTTTTTGGAAGTCCTACTTCCGTTTATTCCGTTTTTTGTTTCTAGATCTTTTCCCTCTTGTTTCCTAATCCTAGAATATTTCTTGCCCCCTACCCCAAGCAAAACCCTCCCCTCCCCAATATAAATACCCAAGCACCCCCCCACTAACAAATCAAACCAACACCTCTCCTCTCCTCTCCTCCTCCGCAGCAACAGCGCAGCGGCGCCGCCGCCAC
>NW_025276954.1:0-1276 GCF_018294505.1 Triticum aestivum
ACTTGAAACCAGGCACCGTTCCTATTGCAAAACGACCCTACAAGATGCCACCTCATGAACTCCTTGAGCTTAAGGAGGAAATCGACAAATCTCTTCACAAGGGTTTCATTCGTCCAAGTTCCTCTGCTTGGGGAGCACCTTCTCTCTTCGTCAAGAAGAAGGACGGTACGAACCGTTTGGTCCAAGACTATCGTCCTATCAACCAAGCTACAATTCAAAACAAATATCCCCTTCCTCGGATCAATGATCTGTATGATCAACTGGCTGGTTCATCGATATTCTCTAAACTCGACTTGAGGTTGGGTTACCACCAGATCCGTGTTCGTGAAGAGGATATTCCAAAGACCGCATTTGTGACTCGTTATGGTTCTTACGAGTACACCGTCATGTCATTCGGTTTAACCAATGCTCCAGCTACATTCTCTCGTCTGATGAACTATATATTCATGGATTACCTTGACAAGTTCGTCGTAGTCTATCTGGATGATATACTGGTATATTCGAAGAATAAAGAAGAACATGCTGAACATCTTCGTCTTGTTCTGGAGAAGCTTCGAGAGCATCAACTTTATGCCAAGTATTCCAAGTGTGAATTCTGGTTACCCGAAGTCACCTACCTTGGTCATGTTATCTCCAAGGATGGTATTGCCGTCAACCCAGAGCGCGTTCAGGCTATTCTTGACTGGACCCCTCCGAAGACTGTCAAGCAAGTCAGAAGCTTTCTCGGACTGGCCAGCTATTGTCGCCGCTTTGTCGAGAACTTCTCCAAGATCGCCAAGCCACTGACTAATCTGCTTCACGAAGGCGTTAAGTTCGATTGGACAGACAAATGTCAGGAAAGTTTCCAGGCACTCAAGGATAAACTGACTTCTGCCCCAGTGCTTGCTCCCCCTGATTCTCGCAAGGACTTTGTCATCTATTGTGACGCTTCACGTCAAGGATTAGGCTGTGTTCTAATGCAAGAGCGCAGGGTGATTGCCTATGCCTCCCGTCAAGTGCGTCCTCACGAAGAAAACTACCCGGTTCATGACCTTGAGCTTGCAGCGGTTATCTTTGCATTGAAGCTATGGCGACAATACCTTCTCGGTAATCGTTGTGAGATCTTCACTGATCATCAGAGTCTGAAGTACCTGTTTACTCAGCCAGATCTGAACCTCCGTCAGCAGCGATGGATGGAAGCTATTGCTGACTACAACTGCGGTATATCTTATACACCTGGCAAGGCTAATGTAATGGCCGATGCCCTAAGCCGAAAGTCTTATTGCAATAATCACCA
>NW_025276955.1:0-1276 GCF_018294505.1 Triticum aestivum
AGTTGTTATTCTTATGTCATCCCCAGTGGTCTTGTTATTACAAGATACCCTGAAAAACTCGTCGTGGTTTCGATAATCCCTTGAGCTTACTGCCTTGCGGTTCTTGTCACTTGAATACCCCTACGGTTAATTCTCGCATTTATCGAGTATCCGCCCATCCCCCAGTTGTTCATGTGTTACACAAAAGTCTTCGAAATACCACCCGATATTCCGAAAATCCTCAGCAACCTATTGCTCTAGAATTTCTTGTTTGCTTTCATTATGATTAATCCCATAAGTATAGAAATCTTATTGACATTCCTTGTCATTATCATTTTGAGTCTGTTGACTCAATATGTTGCGAATACATGCAATCATCATTGATCCTTATAAATTACCTTTCCGGCTGAGCTTCCATTCTTTTAACTGGAATTGGTTCTCGACCAATCCAATTGTCGTTGATTGTACCCTAAGGCTATTCAACGTATCCATCCCTAATCAGAGCATTGCTCCTGATCCCTTGATTTGGAAATCATAATTCCTTTGCATTTGACAATTGAGTTAGTCAGTTATTTCTATAATCTGATCCCCTTGCATTCTTCTTCCTCTAGTTGAGTACCGATACTCGTATCAGATCCTTTGTGGACCATCAAGTCCTTTGTTGGATTGTTATACGACAGTGTCCTACACATTTCATCACCTTGTGAGTTCTTCCCCTGATACATAATGCCTTTGTTAAGTTGTATCCTCTGCTTGGCCAACCATGCTCTGCTTTCGGGCTTGTGTTATTTACTCTTGAAAATTGTGGTATATGTTTCTAAGAGGCCACTAAGGGTTGAGCATATGCTTTCTCTAGACCGTGTGAACCCGAAAGTTTTCACGAGTCATACTCTTCTGGTGCTTCGCCAGATAAAATTTCAACACTGCAACTTAATCGAACGCGAGAAGTGGATGAAAGGTTATGCATTGGAGAAGTGGGAGTCGACCTTGAACTTTGCGTTCATGCCCATGGACACGATGTACATCTTCTCATCGAAGCTTCTTTTAAAATCAATTATTCCCTTGGTATAAGTTCATCTTATATCTGAGATCTGGCCTTTTTGCAATCGTGGTTCTGACCACGTTCTCCTTTAAATATCATGTCCTGTGCAAGTTTAAGCACTTGTCTTCTATAGAGCAATACCCCAGTTCAACTTCTAGTTTGATCTGTCGTCGAGTATTACCACCTGGTATCTCGAGATTATCTTGGAACTGCATAATTTCTTATGAGTTCTTCATCAAGTACTACATACTCACC
>NW_025276956.1:0-1276 GCF_018294505.1 Triticum aestivum
AAAAAAACATCAAGATCATGAGGTGTCTACCCCTGAAGACTTCCCGGCTGTTATCGACAAGGTCGAGCCGGCTCCGGTAGGGGAGCGGCGACAGCGGCATCAGTGGCTCGTTCTGGTATATTTCAATGGATGTATATACCACCCATCTAAATGCTGAGACCAAAAGATCAACTAAAAATTCATGAAAATAAGGTATACGGTGCGATTTACTGTGTTCCCTCCATGTGCTTCTGTAGTTAAATGATGACCTTTGAATGGAGTGCGCAACCTTGCAAAGCAAAGATGCCACATCTCTTACTTTTAATAGGATGCAACCACCATGATCATGACATACAATTTTGTTTATGATGGAAATAAACTTCATGACACTGTAATATGGAGCGGGAATTTACATGCTTTGGATAGCGTGGTTAAGCTAGGCCAATCAGTATAAGCTGTTTTCATCAACTGAAAGTACTACCACTAGTAGAAAAAGGGCCTACAGTCCCGGTTGGTGAGGGCCGTTAGTCCCGGTTCATGAACCGGGACTAAATGGTCGGTACTAATGCCCTGACCCTTTAGTCCCGGATTAATCCAGAACCGGGACAGATGGGCCTCCACGTGGCCTGTCCGCTGAGCCCAGGCAGGAGGGCCTTTGGTCCCGGTTGGTGGCACCAACCGGGACCAATAGGCATCCATGCGTCAGCATTTCTGTGGCTGGGGTTTTTGTGTTTTTTTTGAAAAGGGGGGGGGGTTTGGGGGGTTTTGGGGGGTTAATTTAGGTGTTTCATATATTATGCTATAGCTAGCTAATTAATAGAGAGAAGTGTCCTCTCTTTTGTCCGTGCTTGGTCGACGCTACGTACCATACATACGTATAGAGAGGACTAGCTAGACACGCTAGCTAGCTAGTAAGCAAACAGAAGATCATCATGAACATATATGCATACAGAGAGAAGTGATATCGACCACCTCTCCTTCTCCGAGAGATTGGTCGAACAACAAGTTCTCGTATATCTATCCGACACTACCGGCTACATATATACAATAATTATCTTTTACAAATATATAATCTCCTAAAATACGGACGCGTGGTCCACATAGTATTCTCCGTCTTCAGCGATCACGTGGTCAAGAAAGAATGACGCCAATTCCTCTTGAATTGCTCTCATGCGATCTGGTGCTAGGAGTTCATCCCGCATCCGAAACATCTAATTTTAAGAAGGGGGTCAATACATATATATATATGAATGAATGAAACTCAACACAAATTATGGTAATAAAATAAAATTGTGAA
>NW_025276957.1:0-722 GCF_018294505.1 Triticum aestivum
TTGACCAGTCAACGTTTGACTGGTCAACAGGGGGTGGGGCCCCCTGTCATTGGCTGTTACATTAACTAACTAGTTAATTTTGTCTAACTAGGTTATTAGGGTAACAGATTTTAATTAGTTTAATTGAACCTAATTAATTAATTAATTAGTTAATTAAATTAATTAACTTAATATTAATTAATTAGTTAATTAAATTAATTAATATTTTTATTTACTTATTATCAATTTTTTTATTCTTTTTTTATATACGTTCTGAGGGGTGCGGCCCCACATGTCATAGGGCCAGGGGGACTGGCCCAGTGGTAAGTGGCCCTGGCCATAGCGGGCACGGGCGCACGGGCGCTAGCCCGACTGGGCACTGGCCAGGCCAGCCACGGCGAGGCTCGCCGGCCGGAGCAGCAGTAGGCAGCGGCTGCGGCGGAGCGGGAGTAAGGGGGCGAGGCCGCGGAGCGAGGGCGGCGAGTGCGGGAAGCGTCGGCGAGCGCGACGCGCGGTTCGGCGGCTCCCGGCAGCAAGCGGATGGTGCGGTGGCGCGGGCGAGCGCCGGTGTGAGGGCACGGGGAGGAGGAGGAGGACCGGGGTCCTCACCAGCGTTGGTGAGCAGGGGGGGCGGCGAGGCTCGGTGGAGCCTTTGGGGAGGAGGACGAGGATGCGTCGTCGGCGAGGAGGAGACGAGGAGGACGAGGCGACGAGCGGTGGCGGGGTCCGGTGAGGAGGAGGCC
>NW_025276957.1:732-1276 GCF_018294505.1 Triticum aestivum
CTGCGGCGGAGCGGGAGTAAGGGGGCGAGGCCGCGGAGCGAGGGCGGCGAGTGCGGGAAGCGTCGGCGAGCGCGACGCGCGGTTCGGCGGCTCCCGGCAGCAAGCGGATGGTGCGGTGGCGCGGGCGAGCGCCGGTGTGAGGGCACGGGGAGGAGGAGGAGGACCGGGGTCCTCACAGGCGTTGGTGAGCAGGGTGCGGCGAGGCTCGGTGGAGCCTTTGGGGAGGAGGACGAGGATGCGTCGTCGGCGAGGAGGAGACGAGGAGGACGAGGCGACGGGCGGTGGCGGGGTCCGGTGAGGAGGAGGCCGTGGCACGGGGACGACGGAGAAGCTGCGGGGCCGAGGCGGCAGCCCTCGGGCGCGGGCGTGCTCACCGGGGCCGCGGGGAGCCGCGGCAGACACGACCGAGACCGCGAAGCGCCGGCACGGCTGTGGTTGCGGAGGCGGGCGCCGGTCGAGGCCGGACAGGGAGGTGAGGGTCGACGATGGGCGGAGCAGGAGAGAATGGAGGGAGGAGAGGCTGCGAGGGAGGGTCGGACATGAG
>NW_025276958.1:0-1276 GCF_018294505.1 Triticum aestivum
AAGAAAGTAGAGAGGGTTACGGCAAAAATTGGATGCACTTCGTGTACAAAACGGACAGTCTCTTTCTAAGTATCAGGGTTTCACAGGGAAACTCGTCGGTTACAAAGGGATTTCATTTTTTGAATTTATTTGAACTCCAGACTTTTTCTGTGTTCAAAATGCACCATTCAAAGCCACATCATCAATTTTTAACCCTTTCTTACTTCATTTGTTATTTTTCATGCATTTACTGCTTATTTTGAGCTATAAGACCCTGAAATTGAAAAGCATTTCAAATGAACTCTGAAAAGGTTGAAAGTTGGCATGGTATCATCATCTCATCCACATAGCATATGCAAGGAAGTTGAGAGGGTTACGGCAAAAATTGGATGCACTTCGTGTACAAAATGGACAATCTCTTTCGAAGTATCAGGGTTTCATACGGAAATTCGTCTGTTACAAAGGGATTTCATTTTTTAAACTTATTTGAACTCCTGACTTTTTGTGTGTTCAAAATGCACCATTCAAAGCCACATCATCAATTTTTAACCCTTTCAGACTTCATTTGTTATTTTGCCTGCATTTACTGCTTATTTTGAGCTATAAGACCCTGAAATTGAAAACCATTTCAAATGAACTCTGAATTATCAGGGTTTCATACGGAAACTCATATGTTACAAAGGGATTTCAATTTTTTAACTTATTTGAACTCCAGACTTTTTGTGTGTTCAAAATGCACTATTCAAAGCCACATCATCAATTTTCAACCCTTTCTGATATCATTTGTTATTGTTCATGCATTTACTACTTATTTTGAGCTATAAGACCCTGAAATTGAAAAGCATTTCAAATGAACTCTGAAAAGGTTGAAAGTTGGCATGGTATCATCATTTCATCCACATAGCATATGCAAGAAAGATGAGAGGGTTACGGCAAAAATTGGATGCACTTCGTGTACAAAATGGACAATCTCTTTCGAAGTATCAGGGTTACATACGGAAACTCGTCTGTTACAAAAGGATTTCATTTTTTTTAACTTATTTGAACTCCTGACTTTTTGTGTGTTCAAAATGGACCATTCAAAGCCACATCATCAATTTTTAACCCTTTCTTACTTCATTTATTATTTTTCATGCATTTACTGCTTATTTTGAGCTATAAGACCCTGAAATTGAAAAGGATTTCAAATGAACTCTGAAAAGGTTGAAAGGTTGCATGGTATCATCATTTCACCCACATAGCATGTGCAAGAAAGTAGAGAGGGTTACGGAAAAAATTGGATGCACTTCGTGTACAA
>NW_025276959.1:0-1276 GCF_018294505.1 Triticum aestivum
TCAACTCCTACACATGCTAGTGGGTTTCATCTAGTTACTGTGGCAATGACAGGTCATGCAGAGGAAATGGGTTCAACTACCGTAGCACACAGCAGTTTGAATCGCGTTGTCTTAATGCAGTAAAAGAGAGCAGGAGCGAGAACATGGGATTGTATCGATATGATCAAATGGTTGGTTGCTTGCCTGATGGTTCGATGCACGGATACGGTTCTTCGTTAGGGTAATCACGGTACTCCTCGGGAACAGAACCTGTCGCAAAGGACATCGATATACAAGCATCACCAAACAATGTGCAACAATATGATGCATGCATGAAACATGGCAATATGAGTGTGTTGGGCTAATGCAACTAAAGCCAGAAGTGTTTGAACAAATTTGAATCAAAGATTCAAATTCCAAATTCAAATATGGCCTTTTAAAGTGCCTTTTCTTGTTCTGCTTAAAACATCAAGTTAACTTGTTTGATCATGCATGAAAATAGTACAGATGTATAGATTGAATTTTTCTGATCATTTCTCATATATAATTTGTCCAATTTGGAGTTACAGAATAAAAGTTATGAATTTTTGAAGTTTAATTAATATTCTGGAATTTCCTGATTTAAATTAAATCCAGAAATTCAATTACTGCGTCAGCCTGACGTCACAGTGGCATCAGCAGGTCAACAGGGCTGGCTCGGGTCAAACCTGACGTGTGGGGTCCACACGTCAGTGACACAGGGGCTAATCCCGCGTTGACCCGGGCTGGTTAGCTTTGACTAAGCCCTGGGGCCCACTTGTTAGCGTCAGTAGGTGGGGGGGTTAGTGACTAATTAACTAGGCCAGGTCAGCCCGCCGGAGTTCTGGCCGGCGGCGACCATTAGCGCGGCGGCGAGAGTGGTTTTGGTCGTTTCGGCCACCAAATGGACCGCGGAGGCCACCGGAGTGGAGCTGAGGACAACCCGCATCTCTTGGCGGAGCCCGTTGGGGTCGGGGTGGCCGGAGTCGACGGCGGCGAGCTCGGCTGCGGCGGCCGGAGTTCGGGTGCGGTCGGGATCAGTGTTGCAGGGGGTTTGGGGAGGCGTTGGTGCGTTCTACGTGCTCCTGGTGATGTGTGGAGCACGATGGTGTGCTCGGTTGGGCGCTACGGCGACCGTGGCCACGACGGCGACATCGCCGGCGGCGTGGAGCTCTCGGTCGAGGTGGAGCTAGGGCCTAGGGGTCGGGAGAGACCAGGGAAGAAGGGGGAAACGCTCCGGGGGCTCACCGCGGTTGCAGTGGGCGTCGAAGCGGGCTCG
>NW_025276960.1:0-1276 GCF_018294505.1 Triticum aestivum
GTTCGTTTGCTAGAGCTTTGCCAATGTCAAGTATCTCTTCCTTCGACCATGAGAGCGTGTAACTCCTGGATACCGTAGGAGTGCTTTGGGTGTATCAAACGTCACAACGTAACTGGGTGACTATAAAGGTGCACTACAGGTATCTCCGAAAGTATCTATTGTTTTATGCGGATCGAGACTGGGATTTGTCACTCCGTGTAAACGGAGAGGTATCTCTGGGCCCACTCGGTAGGACATCATCATATGCGCAATGTGACCAAGGAGTTGATCACGGGATGATGTGTTACGGAACGAGTAAAGTGACTTGCCGGTAACGAGATTGAACAAGGTATTGGATACCGACGATCAAATCTCGGGCAAGTAACATACCGATAGACAAAGGGAATTTAATACGGGATTGATTAAGTCCTTGACATCGTGGTTCATCCGATGAGATCATCATGGAACATGTGGGAGCCATCATGGGTATCCAGATCCCGCTGTTGGTTATTGACCGGAGAACGTCTCGGTCATGTCTGCATGTCTCCCGAACCCGTAGGGTCTACACACTTAAGGTTCGATGACGCTAGGGTTATAAAGGAAGTTTGTATGTGGTTACCGAATGTTGTTCGGAGTCCCGGATGAGACCCCGGACGTCATGAGGAGTTCCGGAATGGTCCGGAGGTAAAGATTTATATATGGGAAGTCCTATTTTGGCCACCGGAAAATGTTCGGGATTTTTCGGTATTGTACCAGGAAGGTTCTAGAAGGTTCCGGAGTGGGGCCCACCTGCATGGGGGGACCCACATGAACGTGGGTAGTGGGGGCAAGGCCCCGCACCCCTGGTCAAGGTGCACCAAGATCCCCCTTAGAAGGAATAAGATCATATCCCGAAGGGGTAAGATCAAGATCCCTAAAAAGGGGGGATAACAATCGGTGGGGAAGGAAATGATGGGATTTCTTTCCTCCCACCTTGGCCAACGCCCCAATGGACTTGGAGGGCAAGAAACCAGCCCCTCCACCCCTATATATAGTGGGGAGACGCATGGGAGCAAAAAAGACGAAGTTCTGGCGCAGCCCTCCCCCTCTCCCAAGTCGTCCTCCTCTCCCGTGGTGCTTGGCGAAGCCCTGCAGGATTGCCACGCTCCTCCACCACCACCACGCCGTCGTGCTGCTGCTGGATGGAGTCTTCCTCAACCTCTCCCTCTCTCCTTGCTGGATCAAGGCATGGGAGACGTCACCGGGATGTACGTGTGTTGAACGCGGAGGTGCCGTCCGTTCGGCACTAGGATCTCCG
>NW_025276961.1:0-1276 GCF_018294505.1 Triticum aestivum
TGGGGTATTGCTCTATAGAAGACAAGTGCTTAAACTTGCACAGGACATGATATTTAAAGGAGAACATGGTCAGAACCACGATTGCATAAAGGCCAGATCTCAGATATAAGATGAACTTATACCAAGGGAATAATTGATTTTAAAAGAAGCTTCGATGAGAGGATGTACATCGTGTCCATGGGCATGAACGCAAAGTTCAAGGTCGACTCCCACTTCTCCAATGCACAACCTTTCATTCACTTCTCGCGCTCAATGAAGTTGTAGTTTGAAATTTTATCTGGCAAAATACCAGAAGAGTACGACTCGTGAAAACTTTCGAGTTCACACCCATTAAGGAAGGCATAGGTTCAACCCATCGGGGCATCTTAGAATCATATACCAGAATCTTTAGAAGTAATTAACTCAAGCTCGAAGACAGAGCATGGTTAAGAAAGCAGAGGATACAATTTACCAAAGGCATTATGTATCAGAGGAAAGGCTCACAAGGTTATTGAATATGAAGGGCGTTGTCAAATAAAATCCAACAAAGGATCTGGTGGTCCACAAGGGATCTGACGTGAGCATCGGTACTCAACTAGAGGAAGAAGATTGCAAGGAGATCAGATTATAGAAACAACTGACTAACTCAATTGTCAAATGCAAAGGAATTATGATTTCCAAATCAAGGGATCAGAAGCAATGCTCTGAGTAGGGATGGATAAGTTGAATAGCCTTACGGTACAATCAATGACAATTGGATTGGTCGAGAACCAATTCCAGTTAAAAGAATGGCAGCTTAGCCGGAGAAGTAATTTGTAAGGATCAATGATGATTGCAGGCATTCGCAAACATATTGAGTCAACAGACTCAAAATGATAATGACAAGGAATGTCATTAAGACTACGAGACTTATGGGATTAACCATAATGCGAGCAAGCAAGAATTTCAAGAGCCAAAGGCTCCAGAGGATTTTCGGAAGATCGAATAGTATTTTGAAGACTTTTGTGAAACTCATGAACAACTGGGGATGAGCGGATACTTGACAAGTGCGGGGATTTATTTGAAGGGGTATTCATGTGGCAAAGAACTGCTAGGCAGTAGGCACGAAGTATTCTCGGAACAATAGAGAAAACTTCAGGTATCTTGTAATAACAAGAACAATGGGGAATGATCGTAAGAATGGCAAGTGTAAGTAGTTATCCATAAGGATTTATCGGTGGTCGGGAATAGCAAAAGTGATGGGCACAAAGTCTCGAGAGAATATCAAAGAGTATCTCTGAAATCTTCTGGTGCAGTC
>NW_025276962.1:0-1276 GCF_018294505.1 Triticum aestivum
AAGAACCCAACAATAGAGAGTGAATTCACTGTTGAAGTGGTTATAGCATAACCGAGGAAATCTGGGGCAATCCCAGCTAGTGCCGATGATAAGACGTAGCGCTTGTGCGTGCTCTCAAGAACTTGAGCATTTCCACAATCATCACGGTTTTATCAACAACCGCGTCAAGGGTGCTGACAACACAACATACTACCATGATGAATAGCGATGGACGATGCAGATGCGAAGGAGGATAACACTTTCTCAGATTTCACCTTAGCGAGGCCAAGCAAATAAAATCTGGATGATCGACCGAGAGACATTTAGCACTCCGCTTCTAATGTTCTCCTTGATGTGCTAGTATAACCCATTCATAGATATGGTTTGATATCTAAAACATCAAGTAAAAGGTCGGACTTCGGGAACACAAAAATCCATAGGGGCAACTAGGGAGTAAAATCCTACGAAATCCCTAGGGGGGGAGTGGCCAACTTCTTTAATCAAGATACTACAATAATAGGTCTTCCGGCTGGGTGTGTTGGCCATGACATCCACTTTATCGGTTATCGCGAGACCAATATTATAGTTCTTGGGAAATGTTCCAAACCATCATATCTGCCTGAGATTCAGATCTGGTTGGTGTCAGGATATTCCAGACTCATCGAGTCTAGGAAGAAAAACGAAAGTTTGTAACACAAATCGACGAAATGACGTTGCGGGATTCTCGGGAGATGAACTACGATAGCAAGCTCCAAAACATGAGCTGGTTCTGCTAAAACATGTGAACACGTTGTCCCAGACAAGCATGACCACGTGGTAGTCTTATAATAAAACACTACCGAGTTCAGGAGGGGGAACCATCAACGAGGGTATCGAAGTTCTTTCATAAGTCCGAATTAGCTCTTATGAAGGAACTCCTTCTCCTTGAACAAATCAATCAGTGGCTTGGTGTGCTAGGGATACATATAGATTGAAGGTTGCAAGTCTTCAAACCACAGCATTCTTCGCACGTGTGCATGACTGATTTGGAATGATTCCAAAGAAAGCAACATTGACTTTCTCGAATCCACGGCGGCAACTTGCATCAGATGCACATGAATTAAAGGAAGTCACTACCTTCATCCAAACATATGCTTCATGAGCTAGCATGAACAAATGCTTTCAAAAGTTTCCAACACTAGCTTAATGTTCAGCAAAATTATGGAGAAGACAAGGATGTTGTCAATGGGCACAACAACAATTCATCTGGGTTTCCTTTTAAAAGGAAATCCATAGTTAAGTGAACAAGTGATAGCAT
>NW_025276963.1:0-1276 GCF_018294505.1 Triticum aestivum
TCAACCACACTTTGAGGGATGTGATGAGCGCGGAAATCTTGACGGAAATCGTCCCAAGTGATAACACGTCCACCTCTGGAATCCTTGTACTGCTGGAACCACTCTGCAGCCTGATCTTTGAGCTGGAAAGAAGCGAACTTGACGAAATCTTCAGGCCTGACGTTGCTGCATTCAAAATGCTTGCCCAGATCCACTAGCCAATCGTCAGCGTCGGTAGCCTCAACACAACCGCTGAACGTCTTTGGACCATTAGCAAGGAACTGGTTCAGAGTAGCAAAGTGGTGCTGATTATGGCCTTGATTCCCTTGATTGCCTTGATTGCGCTCTTGGAGAATTTGCATGATCAACTGTGTGTTTGCATTAGTAGCGGCCATCACAGCTTGCCATGCCTCCGGAGGAGGCGGAGGTGGAGGCGGATTAGGATTCGGAGTCGTGCGCGTTGGAGGAGCCATCCTGAAGAGGTTGACCACCATTAGCACATAGATAGCCAACAATATAGAAGCTGAATCCAACGGAATGGAAATTGCAACATATAGTCTTCACATCCGAACAAAATGAACGAATGCATTCCTCTTGAAATGATCACATATCCATAAATTGAGAAGCCACGAAGAATTAAGGTATAGAAATAAATCAACAAGGTACGGATCAAGAACGAATAATCGGTAAGAAATCCCAATCTCAAACCAATATCCGTGGAAGAGAACTAGAGCTACTAGAATTCCCACCTATGATACTCCCGAACCTTTCCGGTTATGCAATCAGGTGTTGGGGATACAGGGGAAGCACAATATCTCACCCAAACTAGCAAATCCTACATCCAGCTGTATCCATCCTTCAACACATAACCAGGAAAACTTCGGAAACCATCTACCTCAACCTTCGAAAAGCATCCGTTATACAAGTTATGGCGATACTCCCGAACTCCCGCCCCAGTACTGGGTGGCGTCGAGGTTATCTCACCAACGAACTGCATAAAAGAGATTTTCGATGTCGGCGAACATATCTCAAGTATACCAGAATTGCAACGATGAAATTGTGACGACAACACCTCGGAGCTCAACTCCCCGGGACACTGCCACAACCCCTAAAGACAGGAGGCACCAAGAACAATGTTCTCGTCACAAAACCATCGGAACAAAACCAAGATACTCGCGTGATCCTAAAAAATTTTTTTTGTGAAATTTGAGAAGAGAAGAGTCAAAACTCTACGCCAGGATGCCTTACCAGAGCGATGAGGAGACTGGGAAGTAAAAAGAATTCCTAAGCTCTCCGA
>NW_025276964.1:0-1276 GCF_018294505.1 Triticum aestivum
CCTGGTGCCCCAATCTGGATCACCTACTTTGCTCCGGTGCCAAATTAACTCACACAATGAAAAAACACTTGCGTGGGAGAGAGAGAGGACTGAGGCAATAAAAACACTTGTTTGGGAGTGTGAGAGGCTGGTGTAGTTGGTTTGTTTGATTTGTTTATACATGTGGGTTTGTGTGCACAACGGTGCCAACTCTCTCACATCGCGAGAGCGGTGCCAAAATCTTTTGATTTGACATTGATGCATATTATGTGGCATACTTTTGCGAAATATGGCATCGGCCACATAGTGGAAGACAACAAATGCCCAAGCTCTTCACGTACTCCTAGGTAAATGAGAGGAAAGAGAGAGAGAGGAAATAGCACTAGCCAGCCAACCCTATCGTGTGAGCGAATGATATTGGTACCTCTTGATGACACGGCAATCTTATACAGCCAGCTGCTCTAATATGTTCTCTTCTTTTGTAGATAAAAAAGACCCGAAAGTGAAAATTGTGCTGCACTATAACAATCTCATCGAATGCCTTGATCTCCATCTTACAGAAATTGCCTTGATCAACCACCGAGGCAGCACATTTGAGATTAAATTGGCCAGGTTCTTTGTTCTGGAGGCAAGTGTGCTCAAGGTAATGAGGTTTGGCGTTCTCTGGCGCAACAACGAATGGCTTGCCGATCACCGCAAGCGTCTAAGCCTAAATGACAAAGTCTCCGCAGAAGCTGAATTTGTTTTTGAAACATCAAGTGGCCAGAGACTCAAAAACTTATTTGCCCATTAGTGACTTGTCAGGGCGGTGGATTTTAGTTTGTACGATAATGCTACATCCACGTAAAGTAACGAAAGTTCTTACGTAAACTTCCTAGTAATTCCCTCTTCGTAGGTGCAGCATTACTCCTAACATTTGTAATGTCAGTTTGAAACTTGTAATATTGTCGTGTCCTATTCCTGTGTTTTCAAAATTCTGCGAATCAAACAGGTCCTGAGTTGGTGATGATGTTGTGCCTGCCATCTTTCACCAATAGCCGTCGGATCTAGATCTGACGCATACAAACCAAACTTCTCCAGTTTTGCAAAAAGATGCCCGCACTTGTTCCCTATTTACAAACAACTCCTTGTCTCTCACAATTAGCCTTATCTCCTCCCCACCACATCTAGAAGGCTATGGAAAAATCTGGCGCGATGGCCGCTGCCGGCGCCGTCCACCCCCCCAATCCTGGTGTTCCGTGCAATGCACGGGAATCTACGCACGGGAAATTATGTCGAACACAGCTAGTTGTAAGCA
>NW_025276965.1:0-1276 GCF_018294505.1 Triticum aestivum
CCCCCGTTTCTCCCTCGCTCTCTCTCGCTCTCGGCCGAACACCACCGTCGCTGCCGTTCGCCGTAGCCACTGACTCCGGCCACCCCTCGCTCCCCCGAGTAGCTCAGAAGCTCCGCCTCAACTCCCTCTTCCTCCCCACCGCTCCACGAGTCCCCGGAAGCCCTGCATCGCCGCCACGTCGCCGTTCCCCTCTTCGGACTCCGACCACCGTCGCCGACGAATTCGCCGTCTCCAGCGCGTCCCCGAGCCCGCTTCGACGCCCACTGCAACCGCGGTGAGCTACGCCGTCGTTTCCCCCTCTTCTCCCCCTCGTTCCCTCACCGTAGCTGCATCCCCACCTCGGCCGAACCTCCGCCGTCGCCGAGCTCGCCGTCGACGCAGCTCCGGTGACCATTTGGTCATCCCGGCGAGTCCAACGCGTTCACAGAACCCAGTAGAGCATCCCTAGCGCCTCACTTTGCTCGACTTCGAGCTCCAGCACCACTTCCGTGCACGACCGAACCCCGGCGGCCGCAGCTGAGCTCGCCGCCGTCGACTCCGGCCACCCCGACCCCAACGGACTCCGCCAAGAGCCGCGGGTCGTCCTCAGCTTCACTCCGGTGGTCGCCACGTTCCATTTGGTGGCCGAAATGACCAAAACCACTATCGCCGCCGCACTGTTGGTCGCCGCCGGCCAGAACTCCGGCGAGCTGACGTGGCCCAGCTAATTAACCACTAATCCACCACCTACTGACGCTGACAAGTGGGCCCCAGGGGTTAGTCAAAGCTAACCAGCCCGGGGTCAACGCGGGATTAGCACCTGGTCACTGACGTGTGGACCCCACACGTCAGGTTTGACCCGAGCCAGCCCTGTTGACCTGCTGATGTCACTGTGACGTCAGGCTGACGCAGTAAATGATATTTCTGGATTTAATTAAATCAGGAAATTCCAGAATATTATTTAAACTTCAAAAATTCATAACTTCTATTCTGTAACTCCAAATTGGACAAATAATATATGAAAAATGATCAGAAAAATCCAATCTATCCATCTGTACCATTTTCATGCATGATCAAACAAGTTAAGTTGATGTTTTAATCAGAACAAGGAAAGGCACTTTAAAAGGCCATATTTGAATTTGGAATTTGAATCTTTGATTCAAATTTGCTCAAACACTTCTGGCTTTAGTTGCATTAGCCCAACACACTCATATTGCCATGTTTCATGCATGCATCATATTGTTGCACATTGTTTGGTGATGCCTGTGTATCGTTATCCTTTGCGACAGGATCTGTT
>NW_025276966.1:0-1276 GCF_018294505.1 Triticum aestivum
GCCCTTCTTGTTGTTGCTCTTGGACTTCTTCTTCTTATTGGAGTTGAATCCAAGTCCACCTTTGTCATTGGGGGATTTTTGTACACTCAAGATATTGTTGAGTGTGGCATTCCCTTCATGACACTTTTCCAAATCTTTCTTCAAAGAAGTGACTTGGGACTTGAGCTCTTTGATTTCCTCTACATGGTTAGTCTCAACACAAGCATTAGAGGAAGTATAAGCTTCATCTTTAGAGCAACAAGGCAAGGAACACTACTAGAAACTTCCATTTTACCTAGGGCCAAGTCCTTTACCTAGAGTTCATTGGCCTTCCCAAGGGACAGTAAAGTAGTAAACAGTACACCCTAGGGGAAGATGGATTTTTGGGCAAAAAAATTTGGAAATATAGTTTCCCTAGGGTCAGCCCTACTTAAATGGCGTCAAGCCTGGCCTCGGTGTGGAATGTAGATGGACTCCGTCGCAATTTTGGTCCACTTCGCGCCACTTATTTTGATGCCCCGCGCCTTTTTGTTCCTTTTCGTGTAGTTGGGCCCACTGTTCAGTGAGCGATGGCACACGAGAGCTGAGAAAGGGCGCGCATGTGGCAATATTTTGGTCGATTAGGTTTCTTCTTCCCTCGCTCGAAGCCCTGCGCCGCCAGAAGCCAAAATCTTATCCCCTTCTCTCCCGAAGCATCCCACTCCATCCAAGATTCAAACGCTCTCACCCCTGCCTCGCCGTGCCCCACCGCCGCCCGCCTCCCCGCCTCCTTGTCGTGTCCCTGCCTCCTGGCCACCCGCGCAGTTGCCTGCCACATCCACGCCCTGCTGTGTCCCCCGCCCACCGCCACCCCGCATCCCCTCTGGCCCGCCTTGTTCCGCACCGCCCCACGCCGCCCCACACCGCACTGCCCCCTCTTCTTCCCCTTCTCTAGTTCCACAGCTCCAGCGGAACCATGGCGTGACGGGCGTGGTGACCATGGCCACGCCGGCCGGGATGGCAGCGCCGCGCCATCCGTGTTGACCTTGTCGCGCCTGCTAGTCGAAAGACTATCGGATTTACCCGACGTTGTACCCCCCTCCTCTCCAACAAGTTACCTCTATATCTCTCACTCTAATGTTTTACTTGTGTGATGGATATTCAATATAAATCTGCATATTCAGTAGATCAATAGACTACATGGTGATAATCATGTGACATTATTTCTGAACTATCAAGTAGTTATTATCAGTTCGATTACAATTGCATAATCTACCCATCAGTTGTAGACATTCTAATCGGTAAAAGAGAGTAGGTT
>NW_025276967.1:0-1276 GCF_018294505.1 Triticum aestivum
GAATTTGTACAACCCTATATAGAAAATATGGGATATGTGATCACCAAAAGAGAGATGCATGTTGCGGGTAGGAGAAGAAAGACCTTGAAGCTCTCCAGGGGAGGGTGAGGTGCGAATGATGTTGGGCTGGAGCTCCATGGCGTCTCGGAGGTCTTGACTTGGTTCCCGTCAGCCCAAGGCGCCGGTGGTCCTTCTTCTCTGGGCCCTCTCGGTAATGCACATCATATGAAGCCTTGCAAGCAATGTGACTAATGAGTTAGTTGTGGGATGATGCACTACCGAACGAGTAAAGAGACTTGCCCGTAACGAGATTGAACTAGGTGTGAAGATACCGGCGATTGAATCTCGGGCACATAAGATACCGATGACAAGGGAAATAACGTATGCTGACATTGCGGTTCGACCCATAAAGATCTTTGTAGAATATGTGGGAACCAATATGACCATCCAGGTTCCGCTATTGTTTATTGACCGGAGAGGTGTCTCAGTCATGTCTACATAGTTCTCAAACCCGTAGGGTCCGCACGCTTAACGTTCGATGATGATATATATTATATGAGTTATGTGTTTTGGTGACCGAAGGTTGTTCGGACTCCCGGATGAGATCACGAACATGACGAGGAGTCTCGAAATGGTCGAGAGGTAAAGATTGATATATTGGAAGGTTATACTTGGTCACCATAATGGTTCCGAAGTGGTTCGGGTATTTTTTTGGAGTACCGAGGGGTTACCGGAACCCCCCGGGGAAGAATTGGACCTTAATGGGCCATAGCCGAGAGGAGAGGCAGGCCACGAGGAGGTGGCGCCCCCCTCCCCAATGGGGAGTCTGAATTGGATTATGGGAGGGGGCACGGGCCCCCTTTCCCTCTCCCTCTCCCTCTCTTTCCCTTTTCCACCTCCGTTGGAAGGAAGGGGGAGCCGACTAGGACTAGGAGTCCTAGTGAGACTCCTCCCCACTTGGTGCACCCCCTAGGGCCAGCCTCCTCCCCTCTCCTCTTATATACGGGGGCAGGGGGCACCCCAAAGAACAACAATTGTTTCTTAGCCGTGTGTGGTGCCCCCCTTCACCGTTTACTCCTCCGGTCATATTGTCATAGTGCTTAGGCGAAGCCCTGCGCGTATCACATCACCATCACTGTCACCACGCCGCCGTGCTGACAAAACTCGTCTACTCCATCGACACTCTGCTGGATCAAGAGTATGAGGGACGTCATCGAGCTGAACGTGTGCAGAACTCGTAGGTGTCGTACATTCGGTACTTGATCAGTTGATTCGA
>NW_025276968.1:0-1276 GCF_018294505.1 Triticum aestivum
AAAAAAAACAGCAATATGGGCTGGGCCTCCGGTTAGTAGGTTAGTCCCAAAAATGATATAAATGTGTAAAATAAAGCCCATAAACATCCAAAAGGGGTAATATAATAGCATGGAACAATCAAAAATTATAGATACGTTGGAGACGTATCAGCGCTCCGCATCGATGCTTCTTGATCCGTGCCACCTCTACCTCGTCATGAAGGCCTGCGAACTAGGCCGTGATGAGGAGCTCGAGGCTGGTTTCTTCTCCACAGTCGAGCTCTGGGAGAGGAGACAACGTCCCTATGCTTCTGTGCCGAGGTCAGTGATGGGTCGTGCCCCCTGTCGCCGCTCTTCCGCATCCGGCGCCAGACTGCTGCCATCCTCTGTTCACAACTGGACGTTGAGGTACCTTCTTCCCGGCTTCACAACTGGCCATGCCCTCGGAGCTGTTGTACTGCCCGTTCCCCTTCTTCACAAGCGGTGCTTCTGGACAGGGGTTCGTTGTAGCTACTCCAGGCATGGTGCACATGCATCTGGTGGTCGTCAAGAAACCTTCTCTTCTTGTTAAATGGGTCGTCAACCTTCTACTAGTCATCAATCGATGATGCACATCCTGTCCAACAAGGTGAGTTGGCTGTTTCCCACCCATGTATTTGATGTTATATCTCTATAGCTTTATGATTCATTGTCATGTAATTTCTAGTCATTAGACAGTGTTCAATTTCTCTCTCTGCCTTTCTGCATGCTATGACGGTCGCCCTGTATTGCTGGCATTTGAAGAATTTTATGTGTACTATGGTCTGCTCATATGAAGGGTGATTTATCTTTGACCTATCTGCTATTGATTTTAGCAAAGATGTATTTATTTGCAATCTGCCAATATTTGATAGGTCTCCTATACTCGATAGCAAATTGGCAATGCTCATCTGAAGCTTGGTTTATCTACGTTTTGTTAAAGTTTTTGGTTCTTTGCAACCCAGGTGTTCTTGTTAGACTGTGCAATATATTACATAATTCTCTTGAGCTGAAGATTTGATCATCAGTGTTGTTGCTTTTCATCAGTGGTGCTGCTTGTGGTCACCCTCGGTGGTTCTGCTGCTTTTCCTAGGAATACTCCCCTGCTTCCTTTATCGACATTGGCTACAACTCCAAAGCAAGTCCTGTTCCCCCTCTCTACCATGGTCTGAGACATATCCGTTGAGCTATGGTTGCACTGCGTGCTAGCCATCGAGCCCACGATGATGCTTGTGCCTTTGTGGTGATTTGGTTTGGTGGATATGTCAGGTTCTGCTCC
>NW_025276969.1:0-1276 GCF_018294505.1 Triticum aestivum
CACCACTCCAGCCAATCTCAGTCATGTTTCCTGTCGTCTTCGGCACTCTCTTTACTTGTCTCGTGCCTCTTTCTGCTCAACCACGGTTGCATCATCGATCGACCACTTTGCCGAGGCATATCACTTTGCATCACTCCTACTTGCACACATTGTATAGTTGCCGAGTTTTTCTTATCTCCAAATACCATGCACTAGGACATCAATATGATCATAATGTTGCAGTATAGCTAGAAAGACAAAAGAAGAGCCAAAAACAACTTTCCGCTGATTGAGTTGTGCCAAGTTACCGAAAAAGCTCACGCCCCACTTTATATATAAAGCAAGTTGTGACACGTTCAAAACAAGATTTCCGCGACCAAGGCCAAGGTTAAATCAATCTCGCGTGAAGTTGAACAAGAAAATTAGCACTCATTTGGCTAACAACAAGGACCACAAACAACATTCCAATTTAAAGAACAAATTGACTTTTGTCTTGTTCCCGGGAGAAGCACAAATTGGCTTCTAGCCACAATACCTAACAAAAAATGGTACATGGGAGGGGGGTAGGAGGGATGTTACCAAAGTTGCAATCCACATGAAGATGACAGAGGCATGACAAAGCAAAATAAAAGAGATATGTTAGCTGCTCGTATATTATCGCCAACGGAAAAATAAATCCTATGTACCAACCGGCACACAGTATTAGAACGACTCAGTTACAAGCAAAAAAAGGTTCTTATGTGCGAGTACCAATTGACTTAACAAGTTGTACAACTTGAACCCGTAAGAAATATTCTTGAACTTAATCATTTTACACGTTTGTACCACTAGCACCTAGTTGGCTAGCTACTAGGTACATGTGTCCCGATTAGTACGACCTGACCTCTTCTCGGACAATGAAGATAATGGAGTTTTTAGGTAGGTTGTTCTTGCCACGAGACCAAATGACGAAGTTCCTCCACATCAGCATAGGTAATCTCGATCAGAAGAAACAACAGGCCGCCCACGATGATATCTGACTACCTCAACGCGCGCACATGTGCTTCGAATTTGACCAGTGTAATTCGTTGAGATATATTTTCTCTATGAAACTTTCCAAGCTTAGTTATACCTCAGAGAAGCAATCGATCTTGTGCAGGCAGTATAAATACACAACGTACGCATGGTGGCAGTCTATCTCATCGTTACAGATACATCTTCCTTGATTAGTTTTGTAAGGCTTAATCAGCGATGGAGTACTCGCCGAAGCTAGCAGTAGTGGTGCTCTTAGCTCTCGCGTCCGCCATGGCGGTCACGG
>NW_025276970.1:0-1276 GCF_018294505.1 Triticum aestivum
GCCTGTCCAGGACCTCCGCCACCAGAGCCCGAGCCTGCCCTCGCCGCCGACTGTAAGGCTCTCCCTCTCCTCTCCCCTACCGTCCTCTCTAGGTTAATTAACATAGGTGAATTTAGTTATGAACCCTAGGAATTAGCAGTTGTGGTACTAGTAGATGTTAGTTAGATTAGGTTAGGGAAGTAGAGCAGCAGCATATAACAGGACCCAAGGAATTAACTTAGGTTAATTAGGTTAGGGCAGTAGTGGTACTAGTAGATGTTAATTAGATGTTTTTTAGTTAGGGAAGTAAGGTTTTACTAGGTTAATTTGGTGAAGTTAAATGAATGAACTAAATGAATGAAATTAGTAGTTAACTGAATGTGACGCCCCCGGTTCAATCGTACACTAATCATGCACGCAAATGTGTATGATCAAGATCAGGGACTCATGGGAAGGTATTACAATACAACTCTAAAAGTAAAATAAGTCATACAAGCATCTTATTACAAGCCAGGGGACTCAAGGGCTCAAATACAAGTGCTCGAACATAAACGAGTCAGCGGAAGCAATAATATCTGAGTACAGACATAAGTTAAACAAGTTGCCATAAGATGGCTAGCACAAACTGGGATACAGATCGAAAGAGGCGCAGGCCTCCTTCCAGGGATCCTCCTAAACTACTCCTCGTCGGTGGCGGCCTGAACGTAGTAGTAGGCACCCTCGGTGTAGTAGGGGTCATCGTCGACGGTGGCATCTGGCTCCTGGGCTCCAGCCTCTAGTTGTGACATCTGAGAAGAAGAGAAAAAAGGGGGAAAAGGGGGAGCAAAACAACCGTGAGTACTCATCCAAATTACTTGCAAGCAAGAATCTACACTACATATGCATGGGTATATGTGTAAAGAGGCAATATCGGTGGACTGAACTGTAGAATGCTAGAATAAGACAGGGATAACTTGTCCTAATGAAGACTATTCTTCTGGCAGCCTCCATCTTGCAGCAGGTAGAAGAGAGTAGATGTAAGTTCACCAAGTATCATCGCATAGCATAATCCTACCCGGCGATCCTCCCCTCATCGCCCTGTAGGAAAGCGATCACCGGGTTGTCTCTAGAACTTGTCTGTGTGTGTTTTATTAACTATCCGGCTCTAGTTATCATCAGGTTGAGGTACAACTCCGGGTCATCCTTTTACCGAGGGACACGGCTATTCGAATAGATAAACTTTCCTACAGGGGTGCACCACATTTGCCAACACGCTCGATCCCTTTGGCCAGACACACTTTCCTGGGTCATGCCCGTC
>NW_025276971.1:0-1276 GCF_018294505.1 Triticum aestivum
ATTGTTCCTTCAACTACTAGGCATACTATGACAACCACATCCGTTGTTGTCAGGACTACATCACCTCCACCATGTGACACATCGCCCCCGAGAGTGGCTCCATCATCTGAGTTGATCATAAGAGGTAATGACAAAGGTACTGATCTTCCATCTCTACATGAGAATGATGAATGCCTTGTCAATTTGAATGCACCATCTGATGAGCTACCCACTACTTTGATCACACCACCTATTTTAGAGGACTACGTTGATAATTTGACTTTGCCATGTGATCAAACAACTGAAATACCAACAATTTTGTGTGCACCCATTGAATTAACTATTGATGCAAAAGAACCAATGTTTAATCATTTTGATATGACCTCTAATCTTGGTGATGATTCTGTGTTAAATGACTTATTGCATGTTTGCTTATTTAAGCATGTTGTAGCATGTAAATTTGATGCAAGTAAGGTTTATTCACCAATGTTGGGATGGTTTAATGATGAACATTGTCAATCTTTTGAAATGAATAAGAGCTTCACTTATATGTGCAAACTGAGTTGCAATATTTTCATGCCTTCTACTTCTTGTGCTAATTTTTTGGCTTTAGATTTTATGAACTATGCAAGTTACTCATCTATTCATGTGTCATATATGCAAAAATCAAGGGAAGTAAAAATGGATGACATATACATATACAACATGTACACCTTGTCTCTTTTGTTAGCCACATTTCAGATTAAGCAACGCCGAGGACCGATTTATTTTCAAGAAGGGGAGGATGATGAGGACATGACTACCTTGGATATGACCAAAAATATTGGATATATGCATATTTGTCAGGTGATTTCTAGTGCAAACTATTCAATAATCTATTTATGTTATCCAGAACAAAAATACTTCACACATTTTTGTGTTTTGTCTAATTGCAGGTGTATGGGACATTTGTACAATCCACATATGAAGATAAGGAAGAAAGAGATGTTTATTTGCTGTCCAAAAAGTTCTCTCACGTCACTTTTGGCCCAAGAGAAGATAGAGTCCAAGTCTCTCACGTTCTGGATTCAGATTCGGACTGCACAGACATACCTGACTCAAAACGCACACAAGTTTTTCATACGGACTCCGAATTGGGTGATTCTTTTTTTGTTGGAAACTAGATTTCGTGCACTTTCCAACCCAATTGGAATCACCTTCAAATTCGTCCGGAGCGTTGAGTTGTGGACGAAACAATCTGATGCTGCAGCAGAATCCGAGTCAAACTACAAGTCCAAAGGTGTTACATCACCTCCAC
>NW_025276972.1:0-1276 GCF_018294505.1 Triticum aestivum
GTTTCTTGGACTACTACTCTATTTTGGGGTCTCAGAGTCATTTCCATGATTGACGAACCCCAGGGTGCGTTTACGTGTCGGTCATCAACACTCACATATTTGGCCGAATCGTGTCCGTTTCGTGCACTATTACGCAGTGTTTTGGAGACCCAGAGGGATTTCCACGATTGATGAACCCCGGGGTGCATTTATGTGTCTGTCGTCAACACTCACAGTTTTGGCCAATTCTGACATGTTTCGTGGACTATTACTCACGGTTTCGGGGTCCCGAAGCGATTTCCATAGTTGTTGAACTCCAAGGTGTGCTTACGTGTTGGTCATCAACACTCGCAGTTTTGGCCGATTCTGGCCCGTTTCATGGACTATTACTCACCGTTTTGGGGTCCCAAAGCGATTTCCATGGTTGTCGAAATCCAAGGTGCGCTTACATGTTGGTCATCAACAATCACAGTTTGGGCCGATTCTGGCCCGTTTCTTGGACTATTTCTCTATTATGGGGTCTTGGAGTCATTTTGATGATTGACGAACCCTTGGTGCGTTTGCGTGTCGGTGATCAACACTCACATATTCGGCCGATTCTAGTCCGTTTTGTGCACTATCACTCAGCGTTTTGGGGACCTAGAGCAATTTCCACGATCGATGAACCCCGGGGTTCGTTTATGTGTCCGTCGTCAACACTGACAATTTTGGCCAATTCTGACGGGTTTCGTGGACTATTACTCACCGTTTTGGGGTCCCGAAGCGATTTCCATAGTTGTTGAACCCCAAGGTGTCCTTATGTGTTGGTCATCAACACTCGCAGTTTTGGCCGATTCTGGCCCGTTTCATGGACTATTACTCACTGTTTTGGGGTCCCAAAGCGTTCCATGGTTGTCGAACTCCAAGGTGCGCTTACGTGTCGGTCATCAACAATCATAGTTTGGGCCGATTCTGGCCTGTTTCTTGGACTACTACTCTATTTTGGGGTCTCAGAGTCATTTCCATGATTGACGAACCCCAGGGTGCGTTTACGTGTCAGTCATCAACACTCACATATTTGGCCGAATCGTGTCCGTTTCATGCACTATTACTCAGTGTTTTGGAGACCCAGAGGGATTTCCATGATTGATGAACCCTGGGGTGCATTTATGTGTCTGTCGTCAACACTCACAGTTTTGGCCAATTCTGACATGTTTCGTGGACTATTACTCACGGTTTTGGGGTCCCGAAGCGATTTCCATAGTTGTTGAACTCCAAGGTGTGCTTACGTGTTGGTCATCAACACTCGCAGTTTTGG
>NW_025276973.1:0-1276 GCF_018294505.1 Triticum aestivum
GTGTTAGTGTTATGCCTCTCTCTTTACATCGTAGACTTGAATTGAATAAGTTGACACCTACTGAAATATGTTTGCAAATCACTGATAAATCAACTGCTATACCTGTCGGTATTTGTGAGGATGTGCCTGTTGTGGTTGCAAACGTTACTATTTTAATGGACTTTGTTATCCTGGATATTCCCGAGGACGATAGTATGTAGATTATCCTTGTTAGACCCTTTTTGAATACTGCAGGGGCTGTTATTGATTGCAACAAATGCAATGTCACTTTTAATGTTAATGGTAATGAGCATACGGTACACTTTCCGAGGACACAACCTCAAGTTCACAGTATCAATTCTATTGGAAAAATTCCAACTATCATTATTGGAGGTTTTGAATTTCCTCTTCCTACTATCAAGAAGAAATATGATATTCTTATTATTGGGGATGTTCATTTCCCTGTTGAGGTAACCTAGTGTTATTCGAAATTTCTCCGGTTCCATGTTATTCAGAATGAGTTTGTTAACAAGACTTGACCAACCTTGTTAGTCGATTCCTTTTGATGAGCATGAGATGGATGAAGTTAGAAGGGACAACCTTCTGTACCCTCCTTTTACTTTCTGTTATTTAGATTAAATAAAGTAAAAATAGTATTTTTCTTTCTGTTTTCTGAATTATCCATGCAATAAAAACTATCCCGAAAATAGAAGTTCTCCAAATGCCCTGCAAATTTAGTATGATATTTTTTGGAATATTTGAGAATATTTGGCACTGAGAACACAGCAGGGGGAGCTGGCACCTGTCCACAAGGGTCCAGGGCGCGCCCCCTGCCTCGTGGGCCCATGGTGGCCCCCCTCCACGTATTCTTGCATCCACACACTTCTACTTCCTCCCAATAAATCACCATCCAGCTCAAGCACGAGTTCTAGCTCATTTTGCTGCGATTTTCGATCTCCTTGCTCAAAGCTCCATTCAGAAAACTGCTTTGGGAGATTGTTCCTTGGTATGGGACTCCTCCAATGGTCCAATTAGTTTTTGTTCTAGTGCTTTATTCATTGCAAATTTTTTCTTCCTAGATGACCATGTTCTTGAGCTTACATGTCAAATTTATGAGGACCCAAGTAATTTTAATGCATGATATAGGCTCTAGGGACTTGTGGGAGTAGTTGCTATCAGTTTTATTGAGTTTGATTCACTTTTATTTTGAGTTACTAAAAAAATTCAGAATTTTTCAGAGGAAGAAATATGTCTAGGAAAATGTACCAAGGTGGTTTTTCAATAAAGAAGGGACCCA
>NW_025276974.1:0-1276 GCF_018294505.1 Triticum aestivum
TAGTTCTCGAACCCGTAGAGTCGCACGCTTAACGTTCAATGACGATCGGTATTATGAGATTATGTGTTTTGATGTACCGAAGGTAGTTCGGAGTCCCGGATGTGATCACGGACAAGACGAGGAGTCTCGAAATGGTCGAGACATAAAGATTGATATATTGGATGATGCTATTCGGACACCGAATGAGTTCCGGGGTCACCGGATAAATATCAGAGTGCTGGGGGTTATCGGAAACCCGGGGGGAACTAATGGGCCAACATGGGCCTTGTGAGAGAGAGATGAGAGGGCCCTAGGGCTGGCCGCGCCCCGCCCCCTTGAGGAGTCCGAATTGGACTAGGAGGGGCCGGCGCCCCTCCCTTTCCTTCTCCCTCTCTCCCTCTCCTTCCATCCCCCTCTCTCCCCTTGTTGGAACCCTACTAGGAATAGGATTCCTATTCCTAGGAGGAATCCTACTTGAGGGCACGCCCCATGAGGGCTGGCCGGCCTCCCTCTTTGCTCCTTTATATACGGGGGCAGGGGGCACCCAAGAACACACAAGTTGACAGTTGTATTAGCCGTGTGCGGTGCCCCCCTCCACAGATTTCCACCTCGGTCATATCGTTGTAGTGCTTAGGCAAAGCCCTGCATCGGTAACTTCATCATGACCGTCATCATATCATCGTGCTGAAGAAACTCTCCCTCGGCCTCAACTGGATCAAGAGTACGAGGGACATCGCCAAGCCGAATGTGTGCAGATCGCGGAGGTGCCGTGTGTTCGGTACTCAATCGGTTGGATCGCGAAGACGTTCGACTACATCAACCATGTTACTTAACGCTTCCGCTTTCGGTCTACGAGGGTATGTGGACACACTCTCCCCTCTCGTTGCTATGCATCTCTTATATACATCTTGTGTGATCGTAGGTGAAAGAACATGCGGTGCCCCCATGTTTGGTTTTGGTAATTGATGATAATATCTATGGACTAATGGTTGCCTTGAGTTATATTTGAAGGTTTTGTCCATAGGCTTTTCTTGGAGTACATGTGTTGGTTTCAAGGAGAGTTTGCGTCGACCAAGACATCATCCAAATGAAGAGAATTGGAAAGATTCAAGGTTGATCAAGATTAAGTCAAGAATGAATCAAGTTGATCAACACACAAAGCATACAAGATGTATTGAGGGATCAAGTGATCCCAAGGGATGGTAAGCATTGTCCATTATGCTTTGTTTGCTAACCCATGGTTTTCGTGAGAGTTCTTTGTGGGGTTAGGTTGCGATGTGCAAGTTCAAGTGGAGCA
>NW_025276975.1:0-1276 GCF_018294505.1 Triticum aestivum
AGGAGAGGTATATGCCATTTGAAGTTCCAAAAAACTAGAGCACAAAGAGTTGATGAGGCAGCTGATATACATTTTCCTTCATATACAAGATTTGATCAGGAAGTGTTGATCAAGAACAACCACAAACAAACGTTGATTAGCAGGCGATAATACACAACCGTACACGCTGGGGCTCCTGATATTCATATTGATGCTATTTTTACACTTCAGGGGTACATATGAAAAACATATATCTACTGTTGTTCAGACATGGTTGAAACTGCAGCATAATCATATTTGACATCTACAGTGTTGCTATCTTTGGAACCGCGTTCTCTCCAACTGATCTTCCACATCTTGAGTAAGGTTACCCTGCATGACAGAGGAAAAAACATTAGTCACATGGATACATAGATCCAAGGCCTATTCAATGTGGTGAAGTTGTTGTCAAAACTACATACACATGATGAATGCGAACATTGGTTTCTGGAAGCAAACCAGAGTACTATTATGTAGTTTGAATAAACAAAAGCGCATCATGAAAAGTTTGCTAAGAACTACCCGTGCAAGTTTGCTAAGAACTACCCGTGCAAGTTTTGCCATGATCATTTGCATTACAAATGCATGGTAGAGCATCATGCTTGTTCTGTTTCGCAGAAATACTGTTTTTACTATTGTCGACAGTGAAGGAACACAAGATAAATGTTGTCCGATTCCAAAGGTGACACATCAACTGGTACTCTCAACACAAACGTTTGTGGACTTAACAGCTCTGGTTCGAGGCGCGGGATGAGTTATACACTGTTGGACATTCGAAAAAACTAGAACAAGAAAGAGTTGATGAGTCCACTGATAAATGTTTTCGTTTGTGTAGACTAGTACTATTTTTGAACAGGACCATTCACATAAATGATCGTTGATGAGCAGCCAATAACACACAACTGTGCTCGTTGGGGCTCCCGATATCCAGATTGATGCTATTTAACTTTGCAAGTACGCGTAAGAAACACATAAATCTACTGTTTTTCAGATGTAATTGAAATTGCAGCATAATCATATTTGACGTCTACAGTGTATCTGGAGCAGAGTTAGGCCTCCTTTGGTTCATAGGGTAGGAAAATCATAGAAATAGGAAAGTCATAGGAAATGAGATGACATGCATCTCAAATCCTATGAGTAGGAATAGGAAAAGGGATGTCCTTTGATTCACATCATAGGATTTTTTCCATTGAGTCTAGGCTAATGTTTATTTTCCTATGAAATGTGGAGGATAGGAAGAATTCCTCCATAGGCATAG
>NW_025276976.1:0-1276 GCF_018294505.1 Triticum aestivum
TCATTGATTATAGTGATGATGATGATTATGCATTTATTGATGATACTGATCGAGATTATTAGTAGTGTCAGGTATTAAATTTTTTAATGTTGTACTTGATGATGATACACTTAAGTGATACACATATTATTATTCATGTCGGTCTTTTTTTTATGTTGTACTAATTTCGTTTACTGTTTGTCATGGCAGGTGCTGAAAGATGGTGGGCGCTGGTCGGGAGCGCGCCAAGGCTCCTTCTTCCTCGGCGCGTGGTCTGAGGTCTTCGATTCCAGACGTACCTCTTCGCCGAGCGTTGCTGGACAGTATGTCCACACCGCCGGGCCCTTCTTCGTCCACCGCGGTGCCCAGCAGGGGACGAGGTAGGAAGAGAGGAGGTGGGGCACGTGGTCGCGGGAGAGGAGGTAGGGTGACTGCTAGGGCGCCTTCCTCGCCGCCACCCCCAGCTGTTTCACCCGAGCACGTGACTGCTAGGGTGGACTCGTCCGAGGAGGAGGCTACACGGACTCCGGTCCACGAGCCTCCGGTCCACGGGTCTTGGGCCCACGAGCCTCGGGTCGACAGGCCTTCGGCCCACGAGAGTTCGGCCCACGAGACCCCGGAGGAGCACACGTCCGGATGGGGTACCTGGCCGGATCAGCCCGAGGAGCCGAGTGGCCATGCTGATGATGGCGGGGAGCCGACTGATCTTGAGGAGGAGGGTGGCACCGTCTACCAGCGTGGTGCTACACGGCTCCCGTCCGTGCCGGCGACCCGCGAGCAGAGGTGGTTGATCTTCCCTAATGGGGAGAGGTACGTAAGTGCATTTAAAATTTTTGTACCTTCTGCATTCACGTTTCTTCAAATAACTAATGCGTTGGCCTTGTCATGCTGCAGGGGTTGGGACCACCATCATAGTGTCCGCCGGCCCAACTCCGTCCTTGGAGTTCTTTGCCGGCAAAACTTCCCGGGGTTTGTCACGTTGCCTGGTGAGGGTCGGCTTCCAGAGCTTGGGTTGAGCTGGGAGCACTACGTGGCTGCCCCGGCCCCACCGGATGTCATTATCGACGGTGTCGTGTGCGACACGAGGGCAGACATGGTGATCAGGACGTTCTGGGTAATTTCTCCTTTACACATTTCAAAATCTTCAACTAGCTAGTTATTAATTGTACTAATCAATATTGTCTCATTTGATTGCAGACATTCTACAGGTGTGAGGAGGGATACGAGGAGGACTGCGCAAATGTTATCGAGAACGTCTGCAAGCGCCTACTCCAGAACTTACGGCACGAGGCTCGGG
>NW_025276977.1:0-1276 GCF_018294505.1 Triticum aestivum
TTTTCTAATTTCTGACATTTGTTTTGATTTAAATAAAATATTAAATCATTTATTTACCTTATGCCAATTTTTGCAGGAGCTAGATATATTATTCCAGAGCTCCTTTATAAATGGCATAATATTTGGACATATATTAATATATATAACTAATATATTTCCAATGCAAATATTTATGCATTAATTCCAAATGCCCAAAATAAATACCTATGAGCTCTTAAAAATATTGGTTTGATTTTTATCTCTGTCCAATATTTTCAGAGAGCAACATGAGCATTTTCTTGGACCCTTTTGGAGAAATTTTTATTTGGGTCATTTTCAAAAATGATTCTGAGGGTTTCACAAATCCCCATTTCAAATTAAATGGAATTTTAAACATGATGCACACACTCTGATGCATGACTAGCTAGGGTGTGACAACTCACCCCCACTCAAAAGAATCTCGTCCCGAGATTTGGGTTCCTCCGGGAAGAAGGCGGGATATTCAAGTCGAAGACGATCCTCCCTTTCCCAAGTTGCTTCATCCTCAGAATGGTGCGACCATTGTACTTTGAGAAACTTGATATTATGACGTCGGGTGGTACGTTCGGCCTGATCGAGGATACGAACGGGGTACTCTCGATATGTAAGATTATCTTGGAGATCAAGCGTTTTGTGGTCCACTCCACGGATAGGATCCGAGAAGCAACGCCTGAGTTGAGAAACGTGGAAGACATCGTGGACTCTGGAGAGGTGCGGAGGTAGTTCCAACTGGTAGGCAACTTCTCCTCGTTTGGCGAGAATGCGAAAAGGGTCCAATGTAACGAGGAGCCAATTTGCCTTTGATACCGAAACGATGGGTTCCCTTCAGAGGGGTGACCCGAAGATAAGCCTTCTCGTCAACCTCGAAAGTCATAGCCTTATGTTTTCGGTCATATTGACTCTTTTGACGAGATTGGGCTGTTTTCAACTTTTCACGAACGATACGAACTTGTTCTTCTGCTTCCTGAATCATATCCGGGCCAAAGAATTGTCTTTCCCCGGTCTCTGACTAGTTAAGGGGTGTTCGACACCGTCGTCCATAGAGAACTTCAAAAGGGGCTTTACCCAAGCTAGATTGATAGCTGTTGTTGTAAGCGAATTCGGCAAATGGAAGGCACTTCTCCCAGTCCATTCCGAATGAGATAACAGAGGCTCGAAGCATGTCTTCTAGAATCTGGTTGACGCGTTCCACTTGACCACTCGACTGAGGGTGGAAGGCGGTGCTAAAGGAGAGACGGGTTCCCATAGCATTTTGGAA
>NW_025276978.1:0-1276 GCF_018294505.1 Triticum aestivum
TGACGACAACGATGCTTCGATG
Source organism: Triticum aestivum (assembly GCF_018294505.1). Lineage (NCBI taxonomy): Eukaryota > Viridiplantae > Streptophyta > Magnoliopsida > Poales > Poaceae > Triticum > Triticum aestivum. Next base: position 23 of record NW_025276978.1, read on the forward strand.
GAGATCAAGGTGTCAAGTCGGTGACGATGGTGATGTTGGGGAACATAGTAATTTCAAAAAAATTCCTACGCACACGCAGGATCATGGTGATGCATAGCAACGAGAGGGGAGAGTGTGTCCACGTACCCTCGTAGACCGTAAGCGGAAGCGTTATGAGAACGCGGTTGATGTATTCGAACGTCTTCACGATCCGAACGATCCAAGCACATGTTCAGCTCGATGACGTCCCACGAACTCCGATCCAGCAGAGCTTCACGGGAGAGTTCCATCAGCACGACGCCGTGATGATGGTGATGATGTTGCTACCGACGCAGGGCTTCGCCTAAGCACCGCTACAATATGATCGAGGTGGATTATGGTGGAGGGGGCACCGCAGACGGCTAAGGGATCAATGATCAACTTGTGTGTAGTAGGGTGCCCCTGCCCCCGTATATAAAGGAGCAAGGGGGGAGGCCGGCCGGCCCTCCTTGGGCGCGCCAGGAGGAGGAGTCCTCCTCCTAGTAGGAGTAGGACTCCCCTTTCCTACTCCTACTAGGAGGAGAAAAGGAAGGGGGTAGTGTTGGAAATATGCCCTAGAGGCAATAATAAAATGATTATTATATTTCCTTGTTCATGATAATTGTCTATTATTCATGCTATAATTGTATTATCCGGAAATCGTAATACATGTGTGAATACATAGACCACAATGTGTCCCTAGTGAGCCTCTAGTTAACTAGCTCGTTGATCAACAGATAGTCATGGTTTCCTGGCTATGGACATGGTGATGTCATTGATAACAGGATCACATCATTTGGAGAATGATGTGATAGACAAGACCCAAACCTAAGCATAGCACAAAGATCGTGTAGTTCGTTTGCTGTAGCTTTTCTGAATGTCAAGTATCATTTCCTTAGACCATGAGATTATGCAACTCCCGGATACCGTATGAGTGCCTTGGGTGTGCCAAACGTCACAACATAACTGGGTGACTATAAAGGTACATTACAGGTATCTCCGAAAGTGTCTGTTGGGTTGGCACGAATCGAGACTGGGATTTGTCACTCCGTATGACGGAGAGGTATCTCTGGGCCCACTCGGTAATGCATCATCATAATGAGCTCAATGTGATCAAGTGGTTGATCACGGGATCATGCATTACGGTACGAGTAAAGTGACTTGCCGGTAACGAGACTGAACAAGGTATTGGGATACCGACGATCGAGTCTCGGGCAAGTAACGTACCGATTGACAAAGGGAATTGAATACGGGATT
>NW_025276979.1:0-1276 GCF_018294505.1 Triticum aestivum
AAATGTTTGTCGATTAGAAAAAATGTTCGTCGGTTCAAAAGTCTTTCATGTCTTGGATTTGGGTAGTTTTTGGAAAGTCCTTTTATGTCTAGGCGCTAGGAGTAGTTTTTCTCACACACGTCCTCCCTCCCACATACGCGTTCATGGCCGGCCCGTGGGGCGTGACGCCCCTATTTTTTTTCTTTTCTTTTCTCATTTCTGTTTTTGTTTTTTCTTCTTTAAATTAATTCAAGATTTTCAAATTACAAAAGGTTGCAACTTTTGAGAAAAATATTCGAGAAATCATAGAATGTTTATGAATTCAAAAAATGTGCGAGAAATCATAAATTTTCAGCAGTTTTAATTCTTTTGGTGATTTACAAAACTATTCGCAAATTATAAAAAAACACAATTTTTCAAAATTTGTTCCCCAATTATAAAAAAAGTTCATTGATACAAAAAGGTTTGCTAACTCAAAAATTGTTCATGAATTCAAAAACTATGCGTGCATTTCAAAAAATGTTCGTCTGAACAAAACAAATGTTCATGAATTCGAAAACTACTCATGCATTTCAGAAAATGTTCGTCTTAACAAAACAAACGTTAATGCATTTGAAAACTGCCCAAAATTTTAAAACAAATGTTTGTCGATTAGAAAAAATGTTCGTCGGTTCAAAAGTCTTTCATGTCTTGGATTTGGGTAGTTTTTGGAAAGTCCTTTTATGTCTAGGCGCTAGGAGTAGTTTTTCTCACACACGTCCTCCCTCCCACATACGCGTTCATGGCCGGCCCGTGGGGCGTGACGCCCCTATTTTTTTTCTTTGCTTTTCTCATTTCTGTTTTTGTTTTTTCTTCTTTAAATTAATTCAAGATTTTCAAATTACAAAAGGTTGCAACTTTTGAGAAAAATATTCGAGAAATCATAGAATGTTTATGAATTCAAAAAATGTGCGAGAAATCATAAATTTTCAGCAGTTTTAATTCTTTTGGTGATTTACAAAACTATTCGCAAATTATAAAAAAACACAATTTTTCAAAATTTGTTCCCCAATTATAAAAAAAGTTCATTGATACAAAAAGGTTTGCTAACTCAAAAATTGTTCATGAATTCAAAAACTATGCGTGCATTTCAAAAAATGTTCGTCTGAACAAAACAAATGTTCATGAATTCGAAAACTACTCATGCATTTCAAAAAATGTTCGTCTTAACAAAACAAATGTTAATGCATTTAAAAACTGCCCAAAATTTTAAAACAAATGTTTGTCGATTAGAAAAAATGTTCGTCGATTCAAAAGT
>NW_025276980.1:0-1276 GCF_018294505.1 Triticum aestivum
AATGTGGAAATAGCTCTGGGACCCCAAAATGGTGAGTAATAGTCCACGGAAGAGCCCAGAATTGAACAAAATTACGATTGCTGGTGAGCGACATGTAAACGCACCCCGGCGTGCGTCAATTATGGAAATTGCTCCGGGACCCCAAAACAATGAGTAATAAACCATGAAACGGGGCAGAGTCAGCCAAAACTGCGAGTGTTGATGACCGACACATAAATGCACCCCAGGGATCGTCAATCATGGAAATCGCTCTAGGACCCGAAAACGGTGAGTAATAGTGCACGAAATGAACCAGAATTGGCCAAAATTGTGAGTGTTGATAACCGACACGTAAACGCACCTTGCGGTTCGTCAGTTGTGGAAACCACTTCGGGTCCCCAAAACTGGGTAATAGTCACGAAACGGGACAGAATCGGCCAAAACTACGAGTGTTGATGATCGACACGCAAACGCACCCCAGGGTTCGTCAATCGTGGCAATCACTCGAGGACCCCAAAACAGTGAGTAATAGTCCAAGAGACGGGCCAAAATCGGCCAAAACTGCGAGTGTTGATGACCGACACGTAAGCGCACCTTTGGGTTCAACAACTATGGAGTTCGCTTTGGGACCCCAAAACGGTGAGTAATAGTCCAAGAATCGGACCAGAATCAGCCCAAACTGCGTTCGTTGATGACCGACACGTAAATGCACCTTAGGGTTCAACAACCATTGAAATCGATTTGGGACACCAAAACGGTGAGTAATAGTCCATGAAACGGGCCAGAATCAACCAAAATTGCGACTGTTGATGACGTACACGTAAACGCACCCCGGTCATTGTGAATGTGGAAATAGCTCTGGGACCCCAAAATGGTGAGTAATAGTCCATGGAAGAGCCCAGAATCGAACAAAATTACGATTGGTGGTGAGCGACATGTAAACGCACCCCGGGGTGCATCAATTATGGAAATTGCTCCGGGACCCCAAAACAATGAGTAATAAACCATGAAACGGGGCAGAGTCAGCCAAAACTGCGAGTGTTGATGACCGACACATAAATGCACCCCAGGGATCGTCAATCATGGAAATCGCTCTAGGACCCGAAAACGGTGAGTAATAGTGCACGAAATGAACCAGAATTGGCCAAAATTGTGAGTGTTGATAACCGACACGTAAATGCACCTTGCGGTTCGTCAGTTGTGGAAACCACTTCGGGGCCCCAAAACTGGGTAATAGTCACGAAACGGGACAGAATCGGCCAAAACTGCGAGTGTTGATGATCGACACGCAAACGCA
>NW_025276981.1:0-1276 GCF_018294505.1 Triticum aestivum
GAACCTGAATAGGCGATAAACCTGGACTGGAGGCTTAGGTGATTAGGTAGGTCGTGGCCGACACCCACGTTGGGCTTCCGCTTGAAGGTTGCCGAGTACATGTCGTGTAAGCAACGATAAGTGGTGAGAGCGTGTATGAAGAAGTACACCCCTGCAGGGTTAACATGATCTATTCGAATAGCCGCGTCCGCGGTAAAGGACTACTTGGTTGCCTATACAGTTCATAGACAAGTAAATGGAAACTACTAAAAGCCTCAAGATAAGTGTGAGTGCCGAGGATGGCTCTTCCGTAGGAAGACGGAGGTGGATCCTCGGTAGTGTATTGAAGTGGTGAGTAGTGGACTCGTGTGCGCAAAACCATTTCAAGTTGGAGTATCGTAGGATAGTCTAGCCAAGAGTCAAAGCTGGCTTGCTGCAATAACTCCACCAACCCTTCTTGATACTATGCATGTATGTAGGATCTAATGTAAGTCTTGCTGAGTACCTTTGTACTCATGTTGCTATAATCTACATTTTTACAGAAGACGCTGCAACCCCTTCTGATGGGTTCTATGTAGACGTTGAGATCAACGAGTAGGCTAAAGACCCAGGTGGTGACCCTGAACTTGTGGAGGACCACGTAGTATAACTAGGCTTTCCAAGCCTATTTTATTTTACTAGTTGTCTGTACTCAGACAAGTTACTTCCGCTGTTGGCTTGTATGACTGTATGACTTGTATGTTGGGTCGCGAGACCCGTATCTTTGTGTATGTTATGTATGGCTCCCTGAGCCTTAAATAAAGTACTGGTGTCATAGAGTCATGTTGTGATGCTTCGTTGTATTTGCACATATCGAGCATATTGTGTGTATGATTGAAATGCTTGGTATGTGTGGGATCTGACTATCTAGTTGTTTATCTTTAGTAGCCTCTCTTACCGGGAAATGTCCCCTAGTGTTACCGCTGAGCCATGGTAGCTTGCTACTGCTCTGGAACACTTAGGCTGGCCGGCATGTGTCCTTCTTCGTTCCTGTGTCTGTCCCTTCGGGGAAATGTCACGCTTTGAGTACCGGAGTCCTGTTAGCCCGCTACAGCCCGGTTTACCGGAGTCCTGCTAGCCCAGTGCTACAGCCCGGACCCACTTGCTGATGACCGACACGTTCGAAGCTGGGTCATGGATGCCTGTCCCTGTAAGTCTGTGCCACTTTGGGTTTACGACTAGTCATGTCAGCCCGGGCTCTTTATCATATGGATGCTAGCGACACTATCATATACGTGAGCCAAAAGGCGCAAATGGT
>NW_025276982.1:0-1276 GCF_018294505.1 Triticum aestivum
GCCGACTGCCAGCAGTCGACCTTAGCCTTGGGGACTACACCCAGCGGGTGCACTCAGCGTGCCCCCGCTAACACGGAGTTTATTCGACACACCCAGTGGGTGACTAATATAAATCCCGGAAAAGAAAAGTTTTTGGTAGCATATCCAACAGAGCAAACAGCAGTCGACTGACCTGGACATTGCTTTGGAGGGCAGAGCTGGCGTCATAAGCTGCCTGGCTCGCATCCCGGATGGTCTTCAGCTGCTCCATCATGAGTCCCGCCTGGCGTATTGCCTCCTTCGCTGCACCAGCTTGGTCCTCTGGGACGTGGTGAGTCGTGAAGAGGGAGGGCTGCTGAGCACTCGTCAGTGGACTCGCGAAGGACACCGTGTGTCGAGTGGTGTTCCCTTCCTCCACAGTCAGAGTCTCAGGCGCCGTCGCATCCTGAGGCACCTTACTGGCGGGTGTTTTCCGACTCTTCCTGCGTGCCAGCAGTTCTTCATCCTCGTCGTCGTCAGGAAGATCGATAACAGTATGGGGCGGAACTGCGAAGAAGAATCAGGATCAGAGGTCGCGAGTCAGTCGACTAAAAACGGTGTTAAGAGTATAGTACCTGGGTTCGAAGTTGCCGCATCCTCCATCTCGTGGTCATCGGCCCGGGCCGAAGTCTCAGAGGTAGCAGCACTGCAACTCCAAAGGATCAGTCGACTAACCTCAGCGTCGACCAAAGATAAAGTTCGCACAAGAATAAGAAAATATGAGCAACACAATTACCCTGATATGGTGGGGATGGACACCTTCATCTTCGGCAGGAGCTTGGTCGGCTTTGATGAGGCCGCCCTGGGCTGCTTCGGCGCCTTTTCAGTCGGCGCCGGAGAGGTGGTCCGAGGGCGCTTGGTCGACTGAGTGGCAGTCGCAACCCCCTTACCACGTTCGGTCGAAGGGTCGTGGACAAGCTTCGACCGCCTTTCTGAGCGCGGTGGAACGACCTCCTCCTCCTCTTCTTCCTCGTCCTCGATGTCATCCTCATCACCTTCATCATCATCATCGTCGTCATCATCCCCCGCAGCATCCGAGTCCCATTCCTCCTCTTCCTGGCTCTCGCCCCCGCTCGCCTCGCCCCCGCTCGCCTCGCCTTCTTCAGTCGAAGCTTGTGCCCCATTGGGCATCGAGTACAGCTCGGTGAAGGCCTAGCAGACGCCCAAACAAGGATCAGTCGACCAGTCGACAGGGTTAGCAGAAATGAATACGACAAGGACACAATGGAAAGCAGAGCAAGTGTACCTTGTTTGGGTC
>NW_025276983.1:0-1276 GCF_018294505.1 Triticum aestivum
TACAATAAAATTCAGCATCATGCCTTGACCATATCACATCACAACATGCCCTGCAAAAACAAGTTAGACGTCCTCTACTTTGTTGTTGCATGTTTTACGTGGCTGCTACGGGCTTAAGTAAGAACCAATCTCACCTACGCATCAAAACCACAACGATAGTTTGTCAAATAGACTCCGTTTTAACCTTCGCAAGGACCGGGCGTAGCCATACTTGGTTCAACTAAAGTTGGAGAGGCAGTCGCCCGCAAGCCATCTCTGTGCAAAGCACGTCGAGGGAACCGGTCTCGCGTAAGCGTACGCGTAAGGTTGGTCCGGGTCGTCTCATCCAACAATACCGCCGAACCAAAGTATGACATGCTGGTAGGCAGTATGACTTGTATCGTCCACAACTTACTTGTGTTCTACTCGTGCATATAACATCAACATCAATAACCTAGGCTCGGATGCCACTGTTGGGTTTCGTAGTAATTTCAAAAAATTTCCTACGCACACGCAAGATCATGTGATGCATAGCAACGAGGGGAGAGTATTGTCTACGTACCCAACGTAGACCGACTGCGGAAGCGATGACACGACGTAGAGGAAGTAGTCGTACGTCTTCTCGATCCAACCGATCAAGCACCGAAACTACGGCACCTCCGAGTTCGAGCACACGTTCAGCTCGATGACGATCCCCGGACTCCGATCCAGCAAAGTGTCGGGGAAGAGTTTCGTCCGCACGACGGCGTGGTGACGATCTTGATGAACTACAGCAGCAGGGCTTCGCCTAAACTCCGCTACAGTATTATCGAGGAATATGGTGGCAGGGGGCACCGCACACGGCTAAGGAATCGATCACGTGGATCAACTTGTGTCAACTTGTGTGTTTAGAGGTGCCCCTGCCTCTGTATATAAAGGAGGAGAGGAGGGGAGGCTGGCCGGCCAAAGGGGGGGAGGCGCAGGAGAGTCCTACTCCCTCTGGGAGTAGGATTCCCCCTCCAATCCTAGTCCAACTAGGATTCCTTGGAGGGGAAAAGAGGAGGAGGGGGCCGGCCACCTCTCCTAGTCCTAATAGGACTAGGGGAAGGGGGGGCGCGCAGCCCATCTAGGGCAGCCCCTTCTCTTTTCCACTAAGGCCCACTATGGCCCAAATAGCTCCCGGGGGGTTCCGGTAACCCTCCCGGTATTCCGGTAAAATCCCGATTTCACCCGGAACACTTCCGATATCCCAATATAGGCTTCCAATATATCAATCTTTACGTCTCGACCATTTCGAGACTCCTCGTCATGTCCGTGA
>NW_025276984.1:0-1276 GCF_018294505.1 Triticum aestivum
AACCCAACATCATGGATGTTCCTTACTCTGCATTCCTTAATCTTCATTCTACATGTATAATAGCGGACACAACAATATAGTTAGGACATATATATAGTGCAGGCAATATGAACGAGATGGGGTAGAAATTAATAAATCACTTACAGAACGTAGCAACTGATGATAGATTTATCGAGCTCGCGCAGATTGAAAAGCTGGAACAATTCACTCAGTTCAATTTGTACATAGTAATGTTTGAAGTGATGCTCATGTCTAACTTCCGCATAAATATATTCTTTGGCGTTTTTATTTTTTATGTAACCCTTGTACCATTTCAGCAGACCTTTCATTTGTGGAGGTAGATCCTTTTCCTGCGCAGGCTCGACGAGAGGCCCATTCTTGACATATGTAATTACTACCTCCTTCACTGGCGCCTCATCAAGGCCTAACAGTTCACGAAGAGTAATACCTAAGTTGGCTGCTTGTTCTCTGGCACTCGTTACAGTCAATCCCTGTGCTGCCGCAGCTTGTATGATCTCAGGGTCATCCGGACAGAAGGCTTCCACTATAAGCGGGGCAATCGATTGTTTACTTTGTTCCCCGAGCTGGGCAACTTGTTTCCCGCTTTTTTTACTTTCGGCCTTCTCCCGCTCTTTGTTCTCCTTGAACATGAGTGCCTGCCTGCGAAGTTCACGTGCATAGTCGTTAGGCAGATTCTTCGCGGCTTGGGACGGTGTGCTCAAAAATGACTTAGCCCACTTCTTTTGCTCATCAGAAAATACTGGCTTGGGCTCGGGCTCTCTTTTCTTCTTGCAGTCCGCCTTCCATTTCTCCAAATCAGCAGCTGCGGCCGCGTCGACTTCCTCGGCACTACGTTCCCAAGGCCTTGTGGGGAGAGGCTTCAGTGATGGCTCCGGTACCTTTGTGGTCTTAGGTACATAAGGGTCCGGGTTAATAATCCAGGACTGCTTCTGCTTCTTTGCCGGAGGTGGATTGGGGGGCGGCGTCTGATCACCCGCCGGACGAGGACTGGGGGGCGGCAGCTGATCACCCGCCGGACGTTGTGGACTGGGGGGCGGCGTCGGCTGACGTGACGGAGGTGTAGGTGAACCGCCACCACCACCACCACCACCACCACCACCACCACCACCGCCACCGCCACCACCACCACCGTAGGGGGGTGGACTTGTTGTCCTTGGCGCCTCGCCTGGAAACTTGATAAACTTCTTTTGCCATAGAATGAAATGGCGCTTGACATCTCCAAGTCTTTTCTCCCCTTCAGGTGTAGCAATGTCAA
>NW_025276985.1:0-1276 GCF_018294505.1 Triticum aestivum
GAGGAAATCTACATGCAACAGCCTGATGGCTTTGTGATAGATGGTCAGGAAAGAAAGGTGTGTAGGTTGATAAAATCTTTATATGGCCTGAAACAAGCACCTAAGCAATGGCATGATAAGTTTAATACAACTCTGACATCTGTTGGGTTCGTTGTTAATGAGGCTGACAAATGTGTATACTATCGCCATGGTGGGGGCGAAGGAGTTATACTGTGCTTGTATGTTGATGACATACTGATATTCGGAACAAACCTCAAAGTCATTGAGGAGGTCAAATCGTTTCTATCTCAGAACTTTGAGATGAAAGACCTTGGTGTGGCTGATGTTATCTTGAACATCAAGCTACTGAGAGATAATGAGGGTGGGATCACGCTTCTGCAATCCCATTACGTTGAGAAGGTGTTGAGTCGTTTTGGATATTCGGACTGCACACCATCTCAAACACCATATGATCCTAGCGTATTGATTCGAAAGTCCAAAGGCATGGCTAAAGATCAATTGAGATACTCTCAAATCATTGGTTCACTGATGTACCTAGCGAGCGCAACGAGGCCTGACATCGCATTTGCTGTGAGCAAACTGAGCCGGTTTGTTTCCAAACCGGATGATGTACATTGGCATGCTGTTGAGAGAGTTATGCGCTATCTGAAAGGTAATATGAACTTTGGACGTCACTATACCGGATACCCTTCGGTACTTGAAGGGTATAGTGATGCGAATTGGATCTCTGATGCTGATGAGATGAAGGCCACAACTGGGTATATGTTTACTCTTGGAGGTGGCGCTGTTTCCTGGAAGTCTTGCAAGCAAACGATCTTAACGAGATCGACAATGGAAGCAGAATTAACGGCATTAGACACATCTGGTGTTGAAGCGAGATGGCTTCGAGATCTTTTGATGGACTTGCCATTGGTTGATAAACCGGTTCCGGCTATCCTTATGAACTGTGACAATCAGACTGTCATCACTAAGGTGAAGAGTTCAAAGGACAACATGAAGTCCACCAAACACATAAGAATGAGATTAAAAGCTGTCAGAAAATTAAGAAACTCCGGAGTGATAGCGTTGGACTATGTCCATACGGCTAAGAATCTGGCAGATCCCTTTACAAAAGGGCTATCACGTGTTGTGATAGATAATGCATCGAGGGAGATGGGTATGAGACCCACATGAGTTGCCATGGTGGTAACCCAACCTATATGATCGGAGATCCCGTGAACTAGGACCTGGGAAAACAAGCCAGTGGTGAACTGAGGAGAGTAACTATACTAACCCA
>NW_025276986.1:0-1276 GCF_018294505.1 Triticum aestivum
TCTCGGTCATGTCTGCATGTCTCCCGAACCCGTAGGGTCTACACACTTAAGGTTCGATGACGCTAGGGTTATAAAGGAAGCTTGTATGTGGTTACCGAATGTTGTTCGGAGTCCCGGATGAGATCTCGGACGTCACGAGGAGTTCCGGAATGGTCCGGAGGTAAAGATTTATATATAGGAAGTCCTGTTTCGGCCATCGGGACAAGTTTCGGGGTCATCGGTATTGTACCGGGACCACCGGAAGGGTCCCGGGGGCCCACCGGGTGGGGCCACCTGCCCCGGGGGGGCACATGGGCTGTAGGGGGTGCGCCTTGGCCTACATGGGCCAAGGGCACCAGCCCCAAGAGGCCCATGCGCCAAGAGAAGAAAAAAAAAGGGAGAGTCCTAAAGGGGGAAGGCACCTCCGAGGTGCCTTGGGGAGGATGGACTCCTCCCCACCCTTAGCCGCACCCTTCCTTGGAGGAGGGGGCAAGGCTGCGCCCTCCCCCTCTCCCTTGGCCCTATATATAGTGGGGAAAAGGAGGAGCAATCATACCTAAGGCCTTTGGTTGCCTCCCTCTCCCTCCCGTGACACATCTCCTCTCCCGTAGGTGCTCGGCGAAGCCCTGCAGGATTGTCACGCTCCTCCACCACCACCACGCCGTTGTGCTGCTGTTGGATGGAGTCTTCCTCAACCTCTCCCTCTCTCCTTGCTGGATCAAGGCGTGGGAGACGTCACCGGGCTGTACGTGTGTTGAACGCGGAGGTGCCGTCCGTTCGGCACTTGGTCATCGGTGATCTGAATCACGACGAGTACGACTCCATCAACCCCGTTCACTTGAACGCTTCCACTTAGCGATCTACAAGGGTATGTAGATGCACTCTCCTTCTACTCGTTGCTGGTCTCTCCATAGATAGATCTTGGTGTTACGTAGGAAATTTTTTGAATTTCTGCTACGTTCCCCAACAGTGGCATCATGAGCTAGGTCTATTGCGTAGATTCTTTGCACGAGTAGAACACAAAGTAGTTGTGGGCGTCGATATTGTTCAATATGCTTGCCGTTACTAGTCTTATCTTGATTCGGCGGCATCGTGGGATGAAGCGGCCCGGACCAACCTTACACGTACGCTTACGTGAGACCGGTTCCACCGACAAACATGCACTAGTTGCATAAGGTGGCTGGCGGGTGTCTGTCTCTCCCACTTTAGTCGGATCGGATTCGATGAAAAGGGTCCTTATGAAGGGTAAATAGCAATTGGCATATCACGTTGTGGTTCATGCGTAGGTAAGAAACGT
>NW_025276987.1:0-1276 GCF_018294505.1 Triticum aestivum
TTAAATCATAACTATTTGAATTTGGGCATTTAAAATTATATAAAATATTTAAATGCTCAAATATCTCCAAACTAAAATGTTTCATGTTGGAAATAATCCAACTATGGGCCAGAAATAGTTTGGTGATTTTTGAAGTGGCCTAGGTATTTTATTTAATTCAACAAAGTTGCAGATATATTAAAGAAAACAGAAAACAGAAAAGAAAGGGGAAGACTTACCTGTGCGGCCCAGCCAGCTGGCCGGCCCAGCCAGCAACCGACCCAGCCCAGCACTGTAGCTCCCCGTCGTCTTCCTCCCCTCGCCCCGAAGCTGCTGCGTGCTCGCGCGCGCGCGGCCGCGCGGCCACCTCCTGCTTGCCGACGCCCTCCTGGCCGCGTGGACGACGCCCGCAGCCCGTCCCGATCCCCCCTGCTCTCTCTCACTCTCCCCGGCTCTCTCCTTCCTCTCCCTCGCTCTCTCTCTCACACGGCCGAACACCACCGTCGCCACCGTTCACCGTAGCAGTCGTCTCCGACCACCCCTCGCTCCCCCGACTAGCTCAGAAGCTCCGCCACAACTCCCTCTTCCTCCCCACCGCTCCACGGGTCCCCGGAAGCCCTGCATCGCCGCCACGTCGCCGTTCCCCTCTTCGGCTCCGATCATCGTCGCCGTCGAATTCGTCGTCTCCGGCACGTCCCCGAGCCCGCTTCGACGCCCACTGCAACCGCGGTGAGCTCCCGGATCGTTTCCCCCTTCTTCCCTGGTCTCTCCCGACCTCTAGGCCCTAGCTCCACCTCGACCGACAGCTCCACGCCGCCGGCGATGTCGCCGTCATGGCCACGGTCGCCGTAGCGCCCAACCGAGCACACCATCGTGCTCCACACATCACCAGGAGCACGTAGAACGCACCAACGCCTCCCCAAACCCCCTGCAACACTGATCCCGACCGCACCCGAACTCCGGCCGCCGCAGCCGAGCTCGCCGCCGTCAACTCCGGCCACCCCGAGCCCAACCACCACCACCAATAGACGCGGCTCAACCTCAGCAACACGTAGATGCCTTCCGCCGTCCATTTGGTCGCCGGAATGGCAAAAAGCACTCTCGCCGCCGTCTCGGATCTCGCCGGCGTCATGTCGCCGGTGGGGTTTGACTGGTCCGACCTGGGGTTTGACCCCCCAGGGTCACTGACGCGTGGGCCCTGTCGGCCAGATGGTTAGGTTAGCGCTAACTACTGTTAGTCAACCCCCCCTGACACTGACAGTGGGCCCCAGCGCCACTAATTAGTAATTAGAATTAA
>NW_025276988.1:0-1276 GCF_018294505.1 Triticum aestivum
CCGGTGCGAACCGAGTCAAAGTGGCCCAGTGGTCAGCACGGGTGTTGAAGAGCTCTAGCCTTAAGGCCCGATTTTCTCGGTCCTTATCCTCGAGCATCTCAGCAGTGGTGCGAGTCCGTGAATCCTCCTGAGTGGGGTCAGCATAGATAGCCTGGAGATACCCTTGTGCTCCCGGAAGTGATCCTGGCATATACCGGAAATCAGAGTCCCGAAATATACCAGATCTGACTCGCATAATGGTCATCATAGAGTAGGCGGCGTCCTGCACAGCCATCTCAATGGTAACCCCGAGTCCATAAGAGCAGTGAAGAGGCTCGGTGGATCCAGGATAAGATGGAAATATCCTGACAGTGCAGAGATACTGGCTCTGATTAAAATCTCGGAATTGCTCTTCGACCGTGTACTCAGGATACCAGCGGTATCCAGCCTCAGTCATTACCCTGACCAACTTAGCAGTATGGCCGGGTACATCTAGGCATCGAGTCAGGCGAACCACTTGATTGAGGTCGCGAGTGGCCATCTGAAAGCACAATCATAATGCAAGGGCATTAGAATTTCTAGCAAAATTTCGGCAGCATAACAGCTGTAAATGCTCAAGAAGGATTTTGAGACATTTGACAAAGGATTTCATACACACTCAACATCATCATATCAAAGTTCTGGATCCATTCTAACGACATAATGTGGTAGTAGAACTGAACTAGGCTTGTATCCATCAAACTTATAAGGTACTACTGATTAGTAACTCGTGATCCTGATAGAGAGAACAGATCCTAATTCCTTAACCCCCGGTAGAAGAATGGACTGACTCAGATCAGAAAGTCATAAGGTAAAGGAGTAAAAAGAGCCTTACGTTCCATCCCACAAACAATTCCCCTACATATAACTAAAGAATTTCTAGACTCAACATCGACCAGTTTGGCTTGGAGAACCTACAGGCAGTCCGGCTCTGATGCCAACGCTGTCAGGACCCCGACTCGATGTCACATCGATCTAGCTGGTAACACCTCATATCACTTTGCGGCCTCACGCACGGTATTCCCACGGGTGTCGTCTTACCTTTTCCCGGGACCGTTTGCGCCTTTTGGCTCACGTATATGATAGTGTCGCTAGCATCCATATGATAAAGAGCCCGGGCTGACATGACTAGTCGTAAACCCAAAGTGGCACAGACTTACAGGGACAGGCATCCATGACCTAGCTTCGAACGTGTCGGTCATCAGCAAGTGGGTCCGGGCTGTAGCACTGGGCTAGCAGGACTCCGGTAAACCGGGCT
>NW_025276989.1:0-1276 GCF_018294505.1 Triticum aestivum
TATCAGCGGGAGTTTCTGGACTTGTCCCGCTATGCTGAAGAAGACATTGCAACTGATGCACGCAGACAGGAGAAGTTCCGTGATGGCCTTCAAGCTGACATCAAGCTCGCACTTCTAGTGCATGACTTTGCTGATTTCGCCACCTTGGTGAACAAGGCCATCAATGTCGAAACTGGTCTGCAGGAATACCAGAGCTCTCACAGACGCAACCGTGACACGGGCTCATCTTCGGGCCCGCCCTCACAGAAGCGTAAGATATGGATCCCGAACAGCATGTACCGTCCAAATGCATCTGCCCCAAGGCAGACCTATGCTGCACCTCGTCTGCCTCCACCACCAACTAGGCAGTCAAGACTTCCGGCTCCACCATCCCAAGCTCCTGTTCCCACTCCGAATAATGGCTTGTGCTTCAGGTGTGGTCAGCCAGGGCACCGTGCTAAAGAATGCAACCAGAACCAGAATCAACTGGCCCTTCCAGCAACTGGCCGTGGTAACAATCAGCCCCGCAACAACAATGCTAAGTCTTATGGTCGTGCTCATGCCAACCACGTTGATCTCAACGAAGCTCAAGACCAGCCTGCTACTGTGATGGGTACACTCCTCGTAAATTCAGTACCAGCATCCGTTTTATTTGATACAGGTGCATCGCATTCATTCATGTCAGAAGATTTTGCATACAAGCACGACGTTAAATGTGAGGAGATGAACACCTCTGTATTGGTCAAAACCCCCGTGGGACAGTGTCAAACCTCCTTGGTTGGCATCGATGTCCCCGTGGAAATCGAAGGACTGGAATTCTATGCCTCTCCCATTATCCTGAAGTCGTCTAACATCGACCTCATTTTGGGTATGGATTGGTTGAAAGCGCATACTGCTTCTATAGTTTGCGCCACTAAAACCGTCCATCTGCTACACCCTTCAGATGAAATAGTTGCTTACCAAGCTAATCTGGTGCAAAATGCCGAGGCAAGGCTCTATGCATTGAATGCATTGAACGCTGCACCACTCGAGGGCATTGAAAATATTCCCGTCGTGCGTGAATTCCTCGACGTCTTCCCTGAAGAGCTTCCAGGGATTCCCCCTGCTAGAGCTGTCGAATTCATCATCGACTTGAAACCAGGCACCACTCCTATAGCCAAGCGACCCTACAAAATGCCGCCGCATGAACTCCTTGAGCTTAAGGAGGAAATCGACAAGTCTCTTCGCAAAGGATTCATTCGCCCAAGTTGCTCTCCTTGGGGAGCACCTTCTCTCTTTGTCAAGAAGAAGGATGGGA
>NW_025276990.1:0-1276 GCF_018294505.1 Triticum aestivum
CCTTGTAACACAGGCAAGAACCCTTTCTTTGCTTGATCCATTTTGAACTTCTTCAAAATTTTGTCAAGGTATGTGCTTTGTGAAAGTCCAATTAAGCGTCTTGATCTATCTCTATAGATCTTAATGCCTAATATGTAAGCAGCTTCACCGAGGTCTTTCATTGAAAAACTTTTATTCAAGTATCCCTTTATGCTATCCAGAAATTCTATATCATTTCCAATCAGTAATATGTCATCCACATATAATATCAGAAATGCTACAGAGCTCCCACTCACTTTCTTGTAAATACAGGCTTCTCCGAAAGTCTGTATAAAACCAAATGCTTTGATCACACTATCAAAACGTTTATTCCAACTCCGAGAGGCTTGCACCAGTCCATAAATGGATCGCTGGAGCTTGCACACTTTGTTAGCTCCCTTTGGATCGACAAAACCTTCTGGTTGCATCATATACAACTCTTCTTCCAGGAATCCATTCAGGAATGCAGTTTTGACATCCATTTGCCAAATTTCATAATCATAAAATACGGCAATTGCTAACATGATTCGGACGGACTTAAGCATCGCTACGGGTGAGAAGGTCTCATCGTAGTCAATTCCTTGAACTTGTCGAAAACCTTTTGCGACAAGTCGAGCTTTGTAGACAGTAACATTACCATCAGCGTCAGTCTTCTTCTTAAAGATCCATTTATTCTCAATTGCTTGCCGATCATTGGGCAAGTCAACCAAAGTCCATACTTTGTTCTCATACATGGATCCCATCTCAGATTTCATGGCTTCAAGCCACTTTGCGGAATCTGGGCTCACCATCGCTTCTTCATAGTTCGTAGGTTTCATCATGATCTAGTAGCATGACTTCCAGAACAGGATTTCCGTACCACTCTGGCGCGGATCTTACTCTGGTTGATCTACGTGGTTCAGTAGTATCTTGATCTGAAGTTTCATGATCATTATCATTGGCTTCCTCACTAACCGGTGTAGGTGTCACTGAAACAGTTTTCTGTGATGAGCTACTCTCCAGTAAGGGAGCAGGTACAGTTACCTCGTCAAGTTCTACTTTCCTCCCACTCACTTCTTTCGAGAGAAACTCCTTCTCTAGAAATGATCCATTCTTAGCAACGAATGTTTTGCCTTCGGATCTGTGATAGAAGGTGTACCCAACAGTTTCCTTTGGGTATCCTATGAAGACACATTTCTCCGATTTGGGTTCGAGCTTATCAGGTTGAAGTTTTTTCACATAAGCATCGCAGCCCCAAACTTTAAGAAACGACAATTTT
>NW_025276991.1:0-1276 GCF_018294505.1 Triticum aestivum
AATTTAACCTACGAGCGTTGCTTTTCGTAACCATCAACGATTGGCCTGCTCTTAGTAACCTTTCGGGACTGTCAAATAAGGGATACAATGCATGCACGCACTGCTTACATGAGACTGAAAGTGTACATTTGCCAAATTGTAAGAAGAACGTGTACCTTGGGCATCGTCGATTTCTTCCGAAAATTCATCCAGTAAGAAAGAAAGGCAAGCATTACAACGGCAAGGCAGATCACCGGCCGAAGCCTGCGGAACGCATTGGTGCTGAGGTATTTGATATGGTCAAGGATTTGAAAGTCATCTTTGGAAAGGGTCCTGGCGGACAATCAGTTCCGAAGGGAGCTGACGGGCACGCAGCCATGTGGAAGAAGAAATCTATATTCTGGGAGCTAGAATATTGGAAAGTCCTAGAAGTCCGCTCTGCAATCGACGTGATGCACGTTACGAAGAATATTTGCGTGAACCTCTTAAGCTTCTTGGGCGTGTATGGGAAGACAAATGATACAAAGGAAGCACGGCAGGACCAGCAACGTTTGAAAGACCCTGATGACCGGCATCCGAAATGGTTTCAAGGTCGTGCCAGCTACGCTCTGACCAAAGAAGAGAAGGTCATCTTTTTTGAATGCCTGAGCAGTATGAAGGTCCCGTCTGGATTCTCGTCCAATATAAAGGGAATAATAAACATGGCGGAGAAAAAGTTCCAAAATCTGAAGTCTCACGACTGCCACGTGATTATGACGCAATTGCTTCCGATTGCTTTGAGGGGGCTCCTGCCGGAAAATGTTCGAGTAGCCATTATGAAGCTATGTGCATTCCTCAATGCAATCTCTCAGAAGGTAATCAATCCAGAAGATCTACCACGGTTACAGAACGATGTGATCCAATGTCTTATCAGTTTCGAGTTGGTGTTCCCGCCATCCTTCTTCAATATTATGACGCACCTCTTGGTTCACCTAGTCGAAGAGATTTTCATTCTCGGTCCTGTATTTCTACACAATATGTTCCCCTTCGAGAGGTTCATGGGAGTATTAAAGAAATATGTTCGTAACCGTGCTAGGCCAGAAGGAAGCATCGCCAAGGGCTATGGAAATGAGGAGGTAATTGAGTTTTGTGTTGACTTTGTTCCTGACCTTAAGCCGATTGGTCTTCCTCGATCGCGGCACGAGGGGAGACTAAGTGGAAAAGGCACGATCGGAAGGAAATCAACGATATGTATGGACGGCCATTCTCTGACTGAAGCACACCACACTGTACTGACCAATTCCAGCTTGGTGGCTCC
>NW_025276992.1:0-1276 GCF_018294505.1 Triticum aestivum
TTGAAGCCGACCTTAAGCACTGAGATCTGTATGTGTGATTTAAGAATCAGCTACTACCATGCATTGGGCCCGAAACCAATGGACCCTCTCGGCTTCTTATTCACCCTAGTTCTCCGTCCAGGAGTTGCAAGTAGTTTCTGGTGTTTGTAGCCTACTGGAGGCCGTGGACAGCGCTGACCGTAGGGGTGGGCTGTGATGCGGTAGGTACGTGGCACGGTGTACCGAATACCCGTTAGGTATCTCGGGAACCCTGTTCACATCGTTCGGGGCCGTATGGGAAACCTCGGCCGGACTCCCTGCGGATGGAACCTGAATAGGCGATAAACCTGGACTGGAGGCTTAGGTGATTAGGTAGGTCGTGGCCGACACCCACGTTGGGCTTCCGCTTGAAGGTTGCCGAGTACATGTCGTGTAAGCAACGATAAGTGGTGAGAGCGTGTATGAGGAAGTACACCCCTGCAGGGTTAACATGATCTATTCGAATAGCCGCGTCCACGGTAAAGGACTACTTGGTTGCCTATACAGTTCATAGACAAGTAAATGGTAACTACTAAAAGCCTCAAGATAAGTGTGAGTGCCGAGGATGGCTCTTCCGTAGGAAGACGGAGGTGGATCCTCGGTAGTGTATTGAAGTGGTGAATAGTGGACTCGTGTGCGCAAAACCATTTCAAGTTGGAGTATCGTAGGTTAGTCTAGCCAAGAGTCAAAGCTGGCTTGCTGCAATAACTCCACCAACCCTTCTTGATACTATGCATGTATGTAGGATCTGATGTAAGTCTTGCTGAGTACCTTTGTACTCATGTTGCTATAATCTACATTTTTACAAAAGACGTTGCAACCCCTTCTGATGGGTTCTATGTAGACGTTGACATCAACGAGTAGGCTAAAGACCCAGGTGGTGACCCTGAGCTTGTGAAGGACCACGTAGTATAGCTAGGCTTTCCAAGCCTCTTTTATTTTACTAGTTGTCTGTACTCAGACAAGTTACTTCCGCTGCTGGTTTGTATGACTGTATGACTTGTATGTGGGGTCGTGAGACCCGTACCTCTGTGTATGTTATGTATGGCTCCCTGAGCCTTAAATAAAGTACTTGTGTCGTAGAGTCATGTTGTGATGCTTCGTTGTATTTGCACATATCGAGCATATTGTGTGTATGATTGAAATGCTTGGTATGTGTGGGATCTGACTATCTAGTTGTTTATCTTTAGTAGCCTCTCTTACCGGGAAATGTCTCCTAGTGTTACCGCTGAGCCATGGTAGCTTGCTACTGCTCTGG
>NW_025276993.1:0-1276 GCF_018294505.1 Triticum aestivum
TTGATGCTCTGCTTTTACACGACGACAGACGTCGCAATTTGCAATATACTGAGCAATTTCTCTTTTCATCCTAGTCCACCAGAACCTCTGGCGTAGGTCCTGATACATTTTAGTGCTACCGGGATGAATGGTGAGAGGAGATTCATGAGCTTCCTTAAGGATCAAACGCCTCAGGTTTCGCACTTTGGGAACCACTAGTCGATTCCCGAAGTATACGACCCCTTGATCATTAATGGAGAAGCAATTCGCAATTCCTTTCTGAATGTTCCTCTTGATGCGGGAAATTCCCGGATCTACCTTCTGTGCTTTGATAATTTGATCCGTAAGGGTAGGTTTTGCCAACAAGGTGGAGAGAAAACCTTGAGGAACAATGTGAAGGTTAAGCTTTCGAAATTCCTCATGGAGAAGCGGTTGACTTTGTTGTAACATCAGGTTGTTACAATAAGATTTACGACTTAGCGCATCAGCCATGACGTTGGCTTTCCCTGGGGTATAGGTTATCCCTAAGTCGAAGTCAGTGATCAATTCAACCCAACGTCTCTGCCTGAGATTCAAATCCGGTTGAGTGAAAATATACTTCAGACTTTGGTGATCAGTGAATATTTCGCAACGATTACCGAGGAGGTAATGTCGCCAGGTCTTAAGTGCATAGACTACGGCTGCAAGCTCTAGATCATGAGTAGGATAATTCTCCTCATGTGGGTGCAATTGCCGTGAAGCGTAAGCAATTACGTGTCGATCTTGCATGAGAATGCAACCTAGTCCTTGTCGCGAGGCGTCGCAGTAGATAACGAAGTCCTTGGAGAAGTCTGGCGGTACCAGCACGGGAGCAGAAGTCAGGCGTCTTTTCAGTTCCTGAAAGCTGTGCTCACATTGTGGAGTCCATTCGAACTTCTTATCTTTCTTGAGGAGTTCGGTTAGAGGTTTAGCAACCTTGGAGAAATTCTCGACAAAGCGACGGCAATAGCTCGCTAAGCCTAGAAAACTCCGAACTTGCTTGACCGATTCGGGTGGAGTCCAATCAAGGACGGCTTGAACTCGCTCAGGGTTAACAGCAATACCTTTACCAGATATTACATGACCCAGATAGGTCACTTCTGACAACCAGAATTCACATTTAGAGAATTTGGCATAAAGGCGATGCTCTCGAAGTTTCTTCAACACTAGCCTTAGATGTTCGGCATGTTCTTCCTCGTTCTTGGAGTAGATGAGTATATCATCGAGATAAACTACGACGAATTTATCCAAATACTCCATGAAGATTGAGTTCATTAAC
>NW_025276994.1:0-1276 GCF_018294505.1 Triticum aestivum
TGGCATCTTGTATATTTCGTCCAAGGCTTCATGCACCCATTATGGTGGCTTCAAAGTCCTGAAATCATCACTTGTAACTCCGTTCTTGTTCCCCTTGCGCATGCCATCATCTCCATGCTTGTTCTTGCTCCAATATTCATCCTTCTCCAAGCTAGGCCCTTCATTTGTAAGCAAAACAAATGTATCCAATTTAGGCAGCATCATATTCTCATGAACATTAGAATCATTACCAAGAAACGAAAGTACCTGGTAATTTAGTTGGCGTGCACGAGCTCTAGTAATTGGTCCAGTATGTATAGCAGCAGGGGCTGTGGGTGTAACAATTGTATTGATGTCCTCATCACCACGTGCATCATCTACTTCCACACGTTCTGCTACACCGGCGCCTCCGTCGGCTGCCACCTCCAACCGTGATACAATAAAGCAGGCACAATCACCACTATCTGCCAAGAGCACACCTTCTGGGCCTGCAAAGAGCTCTTCTTCATCCATGGCATCAACAGGGCAAACACATGATATTATTTGTCGATGTTGCAAGGGTGGAGGTCATTATGCGAGAGAATGCCCATCTAAGCGTGTGATGATTGTTACTGAGGATGGTGGGTATGAGTCCGCTAGTGACTATGATGAGGAGACTTTGGCTCTTATTACACGTGACGAACACGGTGGAGACGATTTTGATCATGAGACGCAATACATGGCTCCTGAAGATGCTGACAGGTATGAATGTTTAGTTGCTCAACGTGTTTTGAGTGTGCAGGTTACACAAGCTGAGCAAAATTAGAGGCATAATTTGTTCCATACAAAGGGAGTTGTGAAGGAACGTTCTGTTCGCGTGATCATAGATGGAGGGAGCTGCAATAACTTGGCTAGCATGGAGATGGTGGAGAAGCTATCTCTCACCACAAGACCACATCCACATCCTTACTACATCCAATGGTTCAACAATAGCGGCAAGGTTAAGGTAACACGTACTGTTCGTGTGCATTTTAGTATCTCTACATATGCTGATTATGTTGATTGTGATGTGGTACCTATGCAAGCATGTTCCTTATTACTTGGTAGACCATGGCAATTTGATAAAAATTCTGTACACCATGGTAGAAACAATCAGTATACTCTTGTTCATAACGATAAAAATATTACTTTGCTTCCTATGACTCCTGATTCCATTTTGAAAGATGATATTAATAGAGCTAATAAAGCAAAACAGGAGACAAATAAGAGTGAAAATCAGATTGTGGCAAAAGAATTTGAGCACCAAATGAAGTCTAAT
>NW_025276995.1:0-1276 GCF_018294505.1 Triticum aestivum
CCCGGGGGCCACATGGGCTGTAGGGGGTGCGCCTTGGCCTACATGGGCCAAGGGCACCAGCCCCAAGAGGCCCATGCGCCAAGAGAAGGAAAAAAGGGGAGAGTCCTAAAGGGGGAAGGCACCTCCGAGGTGCCTTGGGGAGGATGGACTCCTCCCCACCCTTAGCCGCACCCTTCCTTGGAGGAAGGGGCAAGGCTGCGCCCTCCCCCTCTCCCTTGGCCCTATATATAGTGGGGAAAAGGAGGAGCAATCATACCTAAGGCCTTTGGTTGCCTCCCTCTCCCTCCCGTGACACATCTCCTCTCCCGTAGGTGCTCGGCGAAGCCCTGCAGGATTGCCACGCTCCTCCATCACCACCACGCCGTTGTGCTGCTGCTGGATGGAGTCTTCCTCAACCTCTCCCTCTCTCCTTGCTGGATCAAGGCGTGGGAGACATCGTCGAGCTGTACGTGTGTTGAACGCGGAGGTGTCGTCCGTTCGGCACTTGATCATCGGTGATCTGAATCACGACGAGTACGACTCCATCAACCCCGTTCACTTGAACGCTTCCGCTTAGCGATCTACAAGGGTATGTAGATGCACTCCCCTTTCTACTCGTTGCTGGTCTCTCCATAGATAGATCTTGGTGATACGCGTAGGAAAATTTTGAATTTCTGCTACGTTCCCCAACAGTGGCATCATGAGCTAGGTCTATTGCGTAGATTCTTTGCACGAGTAGAACACAAAGTAGTTGTGGGCGTCGATATTGTTCAATATGCTTGCCGTTACTAGTCTTATCTTGATTCGGCGGAATCGTGGGATGAAGCGGCCCGGACCAACCTTACACGTACGCTTACGTGAGACCGGTTTCACCGACAAACATGCACTAGTTGCATAAGGTGGCTGGCGGGTGTCTGTCTCTCCCACTTTAGTCGGATCGGATTCGATGAAAAGGGTCCTTATGAAGGGTAAATAGCAATTGGCATATCACGTTGTGGTTCATGCGTAGGTAAGAAACGTTCTTGCTAGAAACCCATAGCAGCCACGTAAAACATGCAAACAACAATTAGAGGACGTCTAACTTGTTTTTGCAGGGTATGCTATGTGATGTGATATGGCCAAAGGATGTGATGAATGATATATGTGATGTATGAGATTGATCATGTTCTTGTAATAGGAATCACGACTTGCATGTCGATGAGTATGACAACCGGCAGGAGCCATAGGAGTTGTCTTTATTTATTTGTGACCTGCGTGTCAACTTAAACGTCATGTAATTACTTTACTTTATTGCTAA
>NW_025276996.1:0-1276 GCF_018294505.1 Triticum aestivum
GCCCACGTCCGTCGTCCGCCGCCCCCTCTCGCCCACGCCGGCCGGCCTCCCTCGCCCACCGCGCTGCCTCTCGCCCGCCCTCAACGCCGCCGCCCGCCGTCGCCCGCCGCCCCCTCTCGCCCACGTACAGAGAGCTAGCGAGATCGTGGAGAGGGAGAGAGAATTTTTTTTTGTTCTTTTTAATTTTAACTAGTTAATTAGTTTAACAAAAACGGTAAAATAACTTAACCGTCGTCTGCCGCCCCGTCTCGCGCTCTACCGCGACACCCTCTCCCACCCCTTCCTCGCCCCCTCCTTTTGCCACCGCCCTTTCGCCACCGCCACTGCCACCGCCCCCCTTCTTCACTTAATTAATTTGTTTTTACTACATGTTTTCAGGACTAACATAATGGCGGACGATAGAGCTGACCCGATTATGGACAACTATGATCCGGACGGTGAAGCACATATGTTCGGCATCATAAACGGCGATATTCTATATGTGCCGACCGGACAAGAAGAAGATGATATCTCTTCTTATCTGAACCTTGACGGTGAATATGAAGGGCGCCGTCAGCAAGATGATGCCGAACAAACGTCGATAAACGATGATCTTCAAATGGAAGTAGCAACCACCTCCGGCGCCGAGGTATATATATACATTGAGCCTCTGGTGATACAAACTAACTGATTTGAATAAATATGTGTGGACTAACGCGCGCGACTCTCTTTCTTATTTTAGCCCTCGGCCGGATCGTCGAAACAATCGAGTACGTCGTCAAAGCGTGGCGCAACCAAGACGATGAAACAAGGAGAAACATGCACCATCGAGGTTGTCGACAGTGCAACCGGCAGGCCGCTGGAGCCCCGCAAGAACGCCACCAAGTTTGTCAACCAATGCGGAGCCATTGTTAGAGACAACGTCTCGATCACTGTCCAGGAGTGGAATAAGCCAAAGAAGGCACGAATTGCTGGTTTCACTTTTGTCGATAAGAGAACAAAAAAAGATTGCTTCAAGAAGCTTATGGAACATTTCGTTCTACCTCCGGAATACAACAAATTCGATGAGGAGGGTAACAAGATTGAGGAAAACAAGGAGAGGAGGAGGCTAGTCAAACAGTTCGCTCTTCATAAGATGGCCGACGCATTCCGGAAATTCAAGCAAAATCTAGCCCATGACTTTGTCAAGCAGAACAAGACTCCGGATTTCAAAGGACAATATGAGAAACTGAAACATGATTGGCCAGAATTTGTGAAGCAAAAGAAATCGGAGCAGTTCATTCAAATATCGAAAAAA
>NW_025276997.1:0-1276 GCF_018294505.1 Triticum aestivum
AAGCGATTTGCATAGTTGTTGAACCCCAAGGTGCGCTTACGTGTCGGTTATCAACACTCGCGGTTTTTGTCGATTCTAACCTGTTTCGTGCACTATTACTCACGGTTTTGGGGTCCCAAAGCGAATTCCATGGTTGTTGAACCCCAAGGTGCGCTTACATGTCGGTCATCAACAATCACAGTTTTTGTCGATTCTGGCCCGTTTCATGGACTATTGTTGAACCCCGGGGTGCGTTTACGTGTCGGTCATCAATACTCACGGTTTTTGTCGATTCTGACCCGTTTCGTGGACTATTACTCACCATTTTGGGGTCGCAAAGCGATTTCCATGGTTGTTGAACCCCAAGGTGTGCTTATGTGTCGGTCATCAACACTCACAAATTTGGCTAATTCTGGTCCGTTTCGTGGACTATTACTCACGATTCTGGCCCGTTTCGGGGTCCCGGAGTGATTTTCACGATTGACGATCCCCATGGTGTGTTTGCATGTCCGGCGTCAATACTCACAGTTTTGGTGAATTCTGACCGTTTCGTGGACTATTACTCACTGTTTTGGGGTCTCGGAGTGATTTCCACGATTTGTGAACTCCGAGGTGCGTTTACGTGTCGGCCATCAACACTCATAATTTTTGCCAATTCTGGTCCCTTTCGTGGACTATTACTCGCCGTTTTGGGGTCCGAGAGCGATTTCCATGATTGACAATCCCCGGGATGCGTTTACGCGTCTGTCGTCAACACTCATAGTTTTGCCAATTCTGACACGTTTTGTGGACTATTACTTACCGTTTTGGGGGCCCAAAGCGATTTGCATAGTTGTTGAACCCCAAGGTGCGCTTACGTGTCGGTCATCAACACTCGGAGTTTTGGCCGATTCTAGCCCGTTTCATGGACTTTTACTCACCGTTTTGGGGTCCCAAAGCGATTTCCATGGTTGTTGAACCCCAATGTGTCCTTACGTGTTGGTCGTCGAAACTCGCGGTTTGGGCCGATTCAGGCCCGTTTCTTGGACTATTACTTAGTTTTCGGGTCCCGAAGTGATTTCGACGATTGACGAACCACGGGTTGCGTTTATGTGTCGCTCATAACCACTCACAATTTTGGCCAATTCTTGTCCGTTCTGTGGACTATTACTCACCGTTTTGGGGTCCAGGACCGATTTTCACAATTGACAATCCTAGGGTGCGTTTGCATGTCCGTCGTCAACACTCATAGTTTCGGCCAATCCTAACCCGTTTCATGTACGATTTCTAACCGTTTTGGGGTACCGAAGCGATTTGC
>NW_025276998.1:0-1276 GCF_018294505.1 Triticum aestivum
CAAGGTGTGCTTACGCGTTGGTCATCAACACTCGCAGTTTTGGCCGATTCTGGCCCGTTTCATGGACTATAACTCACCGTTTTGGGGTCCCAAAGCGATTTCCATGGTTGTCGAACTCCAAGGTGCGCTTACGTGTCGGTTATCAACAACCATAGTTTGGGCCGATTCTGGCCTGTTTCTTGGACTATTACTCTATTTTGGGGTCTCGGAGTCATTTCTATGATTGACTAACCCCGGGGTGCGTTTACGTGTCGGTCATGAACACTCACATATTCGGCCGATTCAAGTCCGTTCCGTGCACTATTACTCAGCATTTTGGGGTCCCGTAGCGATTGCCATAGTTGTTGAACCCCAAGATGTGCTTACGTGTTGGTCAAGAACACTCGCAGTTTTGGCCGATTCTGGCCCGTTTCATGGACTATTACTCACCGTTTTCGGGTCCCAAAGCGATTTCCATGGTTGTCAAAGTCCAAGGTGCACTTACGTGTCCGTCATCAACAATCACAGTTTGGGTCGATTCTGGCCCGTTTCTTGGACTATTACTCTATTTTGGGGTCTCGGAGTCATTTCCACGATTGACGATCCCCGGGGTGCGTTTACGTGTCGGTCATCAACACTCACATATTCGTCCGATTCTAATACGTTCCATGCACTATTACTCAGCGTTTTGGGGACCCAGAGCGATTTCCACGATTGATGAACCCCGGGGTGCGTTTATGTGTCTGTCGTCAACACTCACAGTTTTGGCCAAATCTGACCTGTTTCGTGGACTATTACTCACCGTTTTGGGGGCCCCGAAGCGATTTTCATAGTTGTTGAACCCCAAGGTGTGCTTACGAGTTGGTCATCAACACTCCCAGTTTTGGCCGATTCTGGCCCGTTTCATGGACTATTACTCACCGTTTTGGGGTCCCAAAGCGATTTCCATCATTGTCGAACTCCAAGGTGCGCTTACATGTCGTTCATCAACAATCACAGTTTGGGACGATTCTGGCCCGTTTCTTGGACTATTACTCTATTTTGGGGTCTCGGAGTTGTTTCCACTATTGACGAACCCCGGGGTCCGTTTACGCATCGGTCATCAACACTCACATATTCCGCCGATTCTAGTCCGTTTCGTGCACTATTACTCAACCTTTTGGGGACCCAGAGCGATTTCCACGATTGATGAACTCTAGGGTGCGTTTATGTGACCATCGTCAACACTTATAGTTTTGTTCAATTCTGACCTACTTCGTGGACAATTACTAACCGTTTTGGGGTCCCAAAGAGATTT
>NW_025276999.1:0-1276 GCF_018294505.1 Triticum aestivum
ACACATAAACGCACCCCGGGGTTCATCAATCGTGGAAATCGCTCTGGGTCCCCAAAACGTTGAGTAATAGTGTACGAAACGGATTAGAATTGCCCGAATATGTGAGTGTTGATGACCGACACGTAAACGCACCCCGGGGTTCGTCAATCGTGGAAATGACTCCGAGACCCCAAAATAGAGTAATAGTCCAAGAAATGGGCCAGAACCGGCCCAAACTGTGATTGTTGATGACCGACACGTAAGCGCACCTTGGAGTTCGACAACCATGGAAATCGCTTTGGGACCCCAAAACGGTGAGTAATAGTCCATGAAACGGGCCAGAATCGGCCAAAACTACGAGTGTGGATGACCAACACGTAAGCACATCTTGGGGTTCAACAACTATGGAAATCGCTTCGGGACCCAAAATGGTGAGTAATAGTCCACGAAACAGGTCAGATTTGGCCAAAACTATGAGTGTTGACGACGGACACATAAACGCACCCCGGGGTTCAACAATCGTGGAAATCGCTCTAGGTCCCCAAAATGTTGAGTAATAGTGTACGAAACGGAATAGAATTGCCCGAATATGTGAGTGTTGATGACCGACACGTAAACGCATCCCGGGGTTCATCAATCGTGGAAATGACTCCGAGACCCCAAAATAGAGTAATAGTCCAAGAAACGGGCCAGAATCGGCCCAAACTGTGATTGTTGATGACCGACACGTAAGCGCACCTTGGAGTTCGACAACCATGGAAATCACTTTGGGACCCCACAGCGGTGAGTAATAGTCCATGGAACGGGCCAGAATCGGCCAAAACTGCGAGTGTTGATGACCAACACGTAAGCACATCTTGGGGTTCAACAATTATGGAAATCGCTATGGGACCCTAAAACGGAGAGTAATAGTTCGCAAAACAGGTCAGAATTGGCCAAAACTGTGAGTGTTGACGACGGACACATAAACGCACCCCGGGGTTCATCAATCGTGGAAATCGCTCTGGGTCCCCAAAACGTTGAGTAATAGTGTACGAAACGGATTAGAATTGCCCGAATATGTGAGTGTTGATGACCGACACGTAAACGCACCCCGGGGTTCGTCAATCGTGGAAATGACTCCGAGACCCCAAAATAGAGTAATAGTCCAAGAAATGGGCCAGAACCGGCCCAAACTGTGATTGTTGATGACCGACACGTAAGCGCACCTTGGAGTTCGACAACCATGGAAATCGCTTTGGGACCCCAAAACGGTGAGTAATAGTCCATGAAACGGGCCAGAATCGGCCAAAACTAC
>NW_025277000.1:0-1276 GCF_018294505.1 Triticum aestivum
AACGCCACGCCGCGGAGCTCGCCGCCGGCGTGTCTCCGGTGACCAAATGGTCACGGGCGTTGGCCCGCTAGCCCGACCGCACCGTGCCGCACCCACCTAGCTAGCTAGTTCGGCCGTTCGCGCGCTCTAGCGTAGCTTCCGTCGGGCACCCGTAGCACCTCGCCGCCGGCGAGCTTGTAGCGGTCGCCCCCGGCCGTTCCAGCCCCTCCGACCACCGCCGTTGGACGCGCGACGTCGAGCCGCCTCGAACGCGCCCAGCCACGCCCCCGGAGACCCCCTGTACGTGAAACCCGCGCCCCTCCCGAGCCGCGCCGCCGTGCGTTTGGTCGCCGGCGATACTCCGGCGCCGGCCGCCGACGTGGCACACCTGGGGCCACCCCTGGGTCACTGCCAGTGGCCCCCACGGGCCCAGTTGACTGGGTTGACGCAGTCAACTGCTGACTGGGCAGGCCCAGTCACTGACATGCGGGCCCCGCCGCAAAAATTAAAAAAGAAAAGAAAAGAAAATGTTTTTATAAATAAAAATAATTAGTTTAATTAATCTCTCACTGACAGGTGGGCCCAGTAGTTAATTAACTAAAAACTAATTAGTTTAATCCTCTGTTAACCCACTGTCTATGACAGGTGGGTCCCCCTTGTCAGTTTGACCAGTCAACCCGGACTGTTGACCGCTGACGTCACTCCTACGTCATGCTGACGTCATATCCCTTTTTCTGTTAAATTAAATAATTCCAGAAATTCAAATAAACTTTGAAAATTCATATCTTTTAAACTGTAACTCGGATGAAAATGTTTTCTATATGAAAGTTGCTCAGAACGACGAGACGAATCCGACTACGCAGTCCGTTCATCCACCGCACCTCCCTAACCTATCGAACTAGCAACTTTCCCCCTCCGATCCGTCTGTCCGAAAACGCGAAACATCGGGCATACCTCCCGGATGTTCCCCCCCTTCACCGGTACCACCTACTGTCGCGTTAGGGCACCCCTAGCACCGCTCATTGTCATGTCACGCATCGTCATGCTTATGTTGCATTGTATTTACTGTTTCTTCCCCCTCTTCTCTCCGGTAGACTACGAGACCGACACTGCTGCTGCCCAGTTCGACTACGGAGTCGACGACCCCTCCTACTTGACAGAGCAATCAGGCAAGCCCCCCCTTTGATCACCAGATATCGCCTACTCTAATCTCTACTGCTTGCATTAGGGTAGTGTAGCATGTTACTGCTTTTCGATATCCTATTCTGATGCATAGCCTATCCTTGCTACTACTGTT
>NW_025277001.1:0-1276 GCF_018294505.1 Triticum aestivum
TCTCTGGGGCGGGAGCGTCACCTAGCGGTCCTTCTAGGACATATTGTTTCCTGGCAGCTATGAGGATGATCCTCAGGTTCCGGACCCAGTCCGTATAGTTGCTGCCATCATCTTTCAGCTTGGTTTTCTCTAGGAACGCGTTGAAGTTCATGTTGACATTAGCGTTGGCCATTGATCTACAAGACATATTTGCAAAGGTTTTAGACTAAGTTCATGATAATAAAGTTCTAATCAAATTATGAACTCCCACTTAGATTAGACATCCCTTTAGTCATCTAAGTGTTACACGATCCGAGTCGACTAGTCCGTGTCCGATCATCACGTGAGACGGACTAGTCATCGTCGGTGAACATTTTCATGTTGATCGTATCTTCCATACGACTCGTGTTCGACCTTTCGGTCTCCGTGTTCTGAGGCCATGTCTGCACATGCTAGGCTCGTCAAGTTAACCCTAAGTGTTTTCGCTGTGTAAAACTGTCTTACACCCGTTGTATGTGAACGTAAGAATCCATCACACCCGATCATCACGTGGTGCTTAGAAACGACGAACTGTAGCAACGGTGCACAGTTAGGGGAGAACACTTCTTGAAATTTTATAAGGGATCATCTTATTTACTACCGTCGTCCTATGTAAACAAGATGCATAATACATAATAAACATCACATGCAATTATATAGTTGTGACATGATATGGCCAATATCATATAGCTCCATTGATCTTCATCTTCGGGGCTCCATGATCATCTTGTCACCGGCTTGACACCATGATCTCCATCATCATGATCTCCATCATCGTGTCTTCATGAAGTTGTCACGCCAACGACTACTTCTACTTCTATGACTAACGTTTAGCAATAAAGTAAAGTAGTTTACATGACGTTATTCAATGACACGCAGGTCATACAAAAAATAATGACAACTCCTATGGCTCCTGCCGGTTGTCATACTCATCTACATGCAAGTCGTGAATCCTATTACAAAGAACATGATCTCATACATCACAATTCATCATTCATCACAACTTCTGGCCATATCACATCACATGATCAATCGCTGCAAAAACAAGTTAGACGTCCTCTAATTGTTGTTGCATCTTTTACGTGGCTGCAATTGGGTTCTAGCAAGAACGTTTTCTTACCTACGAATCACCACAACGTGATTTTGTCAACTTCTATTTACCCTTCATAAGGGCCCTGTTCATCGATTCCGCTCCAACTAAGGTGGGAGAGACAGACACCCGCCAGCCACCTTATGCAACTTGTGCATGTCAGTCGGT
>NW_025277002.1:0-1276 GCF_018294505.1 Triticum aestivum
ATGTATGTGGTCCGATGAATATTGAGGCTCGTGGCGGATATCGTTATTTTCTCACCTTCACAGATGATTTGAGCAGATATGGATATATCTACTTAATGAAGCATAAGTCTGAAACATTTGAAAAGTTCAAAGAATTTCAGAGTGAAGTTGAAAATCATCGTAACAAGAAAATAAAGTTTCTACGATCTGATCGTGGAGGAGAATATTTGAGTTACGAGTTTGGTGTACATTTGAAAAACTGTGGAATAGTTTCACAACTCACGCCACCCGGAACACCACAGCGCAATGGTGTGTCCGAACGTCGTAATCGTACTTTACTAGATATGGTGCGATCTATGATGTCTCTTACAGATTTACCGCTATCATTTTGGGGTTATGCTTTAGAGACGGCCGCATTCACGTTAAATAGGGCACCATCAAAATCCGTTGAGACGACACCTTATGAACTATGGTTTGGCAAGAAACCAAAGTTGTCGTTTCTTAAAGTTTGGGGCTGTGATGCTTATGTGAAAAAGCTTCAACCTGATAAGCTCGAACCCAAATCGGAGAAATGTGTATTCATAGGATACCCAAAGGAAACTGTTGGGTACACCTTCTATCACAGATCCGAAGGCAAAACATTCGTTGCTAAGAATGGATCATTTCTAGAGAAGGAGTTTCTCTCGAAAGAAGTGAGTGGGAGGAAAGTAGAACTTGACGAGGTAACTGTACCTGCTCCCTTACTGGAGAGTAGTTCATCACAGAAAACTGTTTCAGTGACACCTACACCGGTTAGTGAGGAAGCCAATGATAATGATCATGAAACTTCAGATCAAGATACTACTGAACCACGTAGATCAACCAGAGTAAGATCCGCGCCAGAGTGGTACGAAAATCCTGTTCTGGAAGTCATGCTACTAGATCATGATGAACCTACGAACTATGAAGAAGCGATGGTGAGCCCAGATTCCGCAAAGTGGCTTGAAGCCATGAAATCTGAGATGGGATCCATGTATGAGAACAAAGTATGGACTTTGGTTGACTTGCCCGATGATCGGCAAGCAATTGAGAATAAATGGATCTTTAAGAAGAAGACTGACGCTGATGGTAATGTTACTGTCTACAAAGCTCGACTTGTCGCAAAAGGTTTTCGACAAGTTCAAGGGATTGACTACGATGAGACCTTCTCACCCGTAGCGATGCTTAAGTCCGTCCGAATCATGTTAGCGATTGCCGCATTTTATGATTATGAAATTTGGCAGATGGATGTCAAAACTGCATTCCTGAATGGATTTCT
>NW_025277003.1:0-1275 GCF_018294505.1 Triticum aestivum
GGCCGAACACCACCGTCGCCACCGTTCGCCGTAGCAGTCGCCTCCGGCCACCCCTCGCTCCCCCGACTAGCTCAGAAGCTCCGCCACAACTCCCTCTTCCTTCCCACTGCTCCACAGCTCCCCGGAAGCTCTGCATCGCCGCCACGTCGCCGTTCCCCTCTTCGGACTCCGACCACCGTCGCCGTCAAATTCGTCGTCTCCGGCGCGTCCCCGAGCCCGCTTCGACGCCCACTGCAACCGCGGTGAGCCCCCGGAGCGTTTCCCCCTTCTCCCCTGGCCTCTCCCGACCTCTAGGCCCTAGCCCCACCTTGGCCGAGAGCTCCACGCCGCCGGCGATGTCGCCGTCGTGGCCACGGTCGCCGTAGCGCCCAACCGAGCACACCATCGTGCTCCACACATCACCAGGAGCACGTAGCACGCACCAACACCTCCCCTAACGCCCTACAACACTGATCCCGACCGCACCCGAACTCCGGCCGCCGCAGCCGAGCTCGCCGCCGTCAACTCCGGCCACCCCGAGCCCAACCACCACCACCAATAGCCGCGGCTCACCCTCAGCAACACGTAGATGCCTTCCGCCGTCCATTTGGTTGCCGGAATGGCAAAAAGCACTCTCGCCGCCGTCTCGGACCTCGCCGGCGTCATGTCGCCGGTGGGGTTTGACTTGTCCGGCCTGGGGTTTGACCACCCCAGGGTCACTGACGCGTGGGCCCTGTCGGCCAGGTGGTTAGGTTAGCGCTAACTACTGTTAGTCAACCCCCCCTGACACTGACAGTGGGCCCCAGCGCCACTAATTAGTAATTAGGATTAATTTAAACCTGGTTAACCCCCCCTGTCACTGACGTGTGGGCCCCACACGTCAGGTTTGACTTCAGCCAGCCGCAGTTGACCTGCTGACGTCACACTGACGTCAGGCTGACGCAGTAATTGAATTTCTGGATTTAAATTAAATCAGGAAATTCCAGAATATTATTTAAACTTCAAAAATTCATAACTTTTATTCTGTAACTCCAAATTGGACAAATTATATATGAAAAATGATCAGAAAAATCCAATCTATCCATCTGTACTATTTTCATGCATGATCAAACAAGTTAAATTGATGTTTTAAACAGAATAAGGAAAAGCACTTAAAGAGGCCATATTTGAGTTTGAAATTTGAATCTTTGATTCAAATTTGTTCAAACCCCTCTGGTTTTAGCTGCATTAGCCCAACACACTCATATTGCCATGTTTCATGCATGCATCATATTGTTGCACATTGTTTGGTGATGC
>NW_025277004.1:0-1275 GCF_018294505.1 Triticum aestivum
CCCGGATGAGATCCCGGACATCACGAGGAGTTCCGAAATGGTCCGGAGGTGAAGATTTATATATGGGAAGTTTTAATACGGGCACCGGAAAAGTTCGGAGGCATACCGGTATTGTATAGGGGCCATCAGAAGGGTTCCAGGGGTCCACCGGGAGGGGCCACCTCTCCCGGAGGCCCTCATGGGTCGTAGAGGGAAGGGAACCAGCCCTTAGAGGGTTGGGCGCATCCCCCCTTGGGCCCATGCACCTAGGGTTGGGGGGGAACCCTAAAGGGGGCGCCCCCCTTGCTTGGGGGGCAAGCCCCCCCCTTGGCCGTCGCCCCCTCCTCTAGATCTCATCTAGAGGGGGCCGGCCCCCTTCCTCCTCCCCCTATAAATAGAGGGGCGAGGGGAGGGCTGCACACACACCTCCAAGGCGCAGCCCCTCCCCTCCCCAACACCTCTCCTCCTCCGTCATAGCTTGGCGAAGCCCTGTCGGAGTACTGCCTCTCCATCACCACCACGCCGTCGTGCTGCTGCTAGAGCCCTCTTACTCAACCTCTCCCTCCTCCTTGCTGGATCAAGGCGCGGGAGACGTCTCCGCTCCGTACGTGTGTTGAACGCGGAGGTGCCGTCCGTTCGGTGCTAGGATCATCGGTGATTTGGATCACGATGAGTACGACTCCATCAACCCCGTTCTCTTGAGCGCTTCCGCTCACGATCTACAAGGGTATGTAGATGCACTCCTCTCTCTCTCTCTCTCGTTTCTAGATGACTCCATAGATTGGTCTTGGTGATGCGTAGAAAA
Organism: Triticum aestivum; assembly: GCF_018294505.1. Lineage (NCBI taxonomy): Eukaryota > Viridiplantae > Streptophyta > Magnoliopsida > Poales > Poaceae > Triticum > Triticum aestivum. The sequence continues at coordinate 785 of NW_025277004.1, forward strand.
TTTTAAATTTCTGCTACGATCCCCAACAGTTGAAGACGAGCCGCGTGGTACTCGCGGCGGCTTTCAAAGGAGATGGCATGGGAGTAGAGTTCTCCCAAGGTCATGACGTTGATGCGAGTCATGATGGCAGTGATGAGGGGCTCGTACTCGTTGTCGAGCCCGGTGATGAAGGCGGTGATGATGTCCTCCTGGCACATGGGACGGCCCACGGCGGCGAGCTAATCTGCATTGGAGCAGATCTTGGCGATATAGTCCACCATGGAGAGGTTGCCCTTGCGGAAGTTCATCATGTTCATCTTGATCTGCACCACACTGGCACGACAGTGGGTAACATACATCTCCTCGAGGTGCGCCCAGATGGCGCGGGAGGTGTCGAAGAGATGGACCTGCTGAAGCACATCATCGGTGAGCGAGGCAAGAAGATAGCTCAGGATGATCTGATCCTGACGGAACCAGGCAGCATACTCCGGGTTAGGAGCGCCCCCCCCCCC
>NW_025277005.1:0-1275 GCF_018294505.1 Triticum aestivum
GTTCTTCGTTAGGGTAGTCACGGTACTCCTCGGAGGCAGAACCTGTCGTAAAGGACACCGATACACAATCATCACCAAACAATGTGCAACAATATGATGCATGCATGAAACATGGCAATATGAGTGTGTTGGGCTAATGCAACTAAAAACAGATGGGTTTGAACAAATTTGAATCAAAGATTCAAATTTCAAATTCAAACATGGCCTTTTAAAGTGCTTTTCCTTGTTCTGCTTAAAACATCAATTTAACTTGTTTGATCATGCATGAAAATAGTACAGATGGATAGATTGGATTTTTCTGATCATTTTTCATATATAATTTGTCCAATTTGGAGTTACAGAATAAAAGTTATGAATTTTTGAAGTTTAAATAATATTCTGGAATTTCCTGATTTAAATTTAATCCAGAAATATAAATATTGCGCCAGCATGACGTCAGCATGACGTCAGTGGTCAACTGCGGCTGGCTGGAGTCAAACCTGACGTGTGGGGTCCACACGTCAGTGACAGAGGGGCTTAACAGGATTAAATTAATCCTAATTAGGGGTTAGTGGCGCTGGGGCCCACTGGTCAGTGTCAGGGGGGTTGACTAACAGTGATTAGCACTAATCTGACCACCTGGCCGACGGGGCCCACGCGTCAGTGACCCTGGGGGGGGTCAAACCCCAGGTCAGACAGGTCAACCCCGCCGGCGACAAGACGCCGGCGAGGCCCGAGACGGCGGCGCGTTGCGGGATCGCGCTACAGGGCACGGGCGAGGCCGTGCTTGGGCTCGTTGGAGAGCCCTTGCTCCCGCGCGTCGAACGGTGGTGGTGGCCGTGCCGGAGGTGGCCGGAATCGACGGCGGCGAGCTCGGCTGCGGCCGCCGGGGTTCAGTTGTGCACGGGAACGGTGCTGCTGCTCGCAAGCGAGGAAGCTGAGGCGCTGGAGGGGTGCTACGGGTCCTTACGGACTTGTTGGACTCGCCGGGGTGACCAAATGGTCACCGGAGCTGCGTCGACGGCGAGCTCGGCGACGGCGGAGGTTCGGCCGTGGTGGGGAGGAGGCTACGGTGAGGGAACGAGGGGGAGGAGAGGGGGAAACGGTGGCGTAGCTCACCGCGGTTGCAGTGGGCGTCGAAGCGGGCTCGGGGACGCGTTGGAGACGGCGAATCGACGGCGATGGTGGTCGGAGCCCGAGGAGGGTAACGGCGACGTGGCGGCGATGCAGGGCTTCCTGAGGCCCGTGGAGCGGTGGGGAGGAAGAGGGAGTCGAGGCGGAGCTCCTGATCTAGTC
>NW_025277006.1:0-1275 GCF_018294505.1 Triticum aestivum
CATGGTGTGTTGCACATCTATCAATAGCCGATGCTTATTCTTGCCAACATAGGTAAGGCCGAATTGGAGCTCACCACCTCTGCCATTAATGAAACTTTTATGCAGGCGAAGTAAGGATTGGAGGAGTTCATTCTTGATTATCTGCAAAATCCTAGCGAAATGGTGAACAATATGGTTTGGAGGATGGTTTTGATCTATGGAACCTTATCACCGGATTGTTATGGAAGCTGAAAAGTTTCCACCCAAGTTTGCATCAAGAGGTTCAAACAAGCAATAGCCGATATATACTTATCATCCTAAGAACATGCAAAATGGCCGATGGAGTGTTGACATTGTCCTTAGTACAAGCTATGTGCAAGTTATTTTTCGGCACACAAGCTTTGCCGAAAAATAGGGGGGCATGTGTTGACACCAGATTTTGGCATTGACAAAAAAATTAAGAATGCCTCAAATGGAAAAGTTCTCAAAGTGAGAAAGTTTCGTATCATCGAAAGGAGAAACTTTGATATTTTGGTCATAGCCATCCGATCTCATCTCTAAGGCCGAAGTTGTGTTCGAAGTACTGAGATTTTGTATCCAGAATACTTTTCGGCTGATTACACCCCCAAGACAGCCCCATATGGAAAACTGATCTGCATGAATTGTTTTCGTCTCGTCGAAATGATTGATTTTGATATAAGGATCGTCCGAATCAGAGGTCTTATGCAAAAGTTAAAGCCCGCACAGCGCGACCCTCCAGTAGGCAAAATATGATGCCCGGAACCAGACACACGTGTGGGTATGTCTGATGAGCTGCGTGAATATTTAGCTGTTTTGCGCGAGCGATTTGGCCCTGAATATGTACTCAAATTGAAAAGCGTTCAAGATGAAAGTTGTTCGTCTCGTCGAAACGAGTAAATATGCTTTTGGGCTCATTTTCATCAGAGGTCGTTTACCACCACAAAAAAGACCCGCAAGGTGCAGCCAGTTTTAGACCAAACAGTTTTGGAAAGTTCGGATAAAATCAATCCGAATTTGACTAGGGTTTTGGATGTGAATCCAAACCTTTTCCTTGCACGGGAAGTCCAGCCGCCTCTTCTGTACCTAAGGGGTGACGGCCGATTGAACAACACACAATCGGCAAAATCATCTACCACTTTTTTTATCTTTTATCTTTTCTCCTTAACCCTAGTTCTTCTTCTTCCTCGTTCTTCGTCTGTTCTTCTTGTTGCAGGGTGGCGAACCTTGAGGCCCTAGGGGCGATCAGGTTGACCTAGGGCAGCCCATAGCCTCCGC
>NW_025277007.1:0-1275 GCF_018294505.1 Triticum aestivum
ACGTGTTAATCGGACATGGTTTAGTTGCTTTGGATCACGTAATCACTTAGATGATTAGAGAGATGTCTATCTAAGTGGGAGTTCTTAAGTAATATGATTAATTGAACTTAAATTTATCATGAACTTAGTCCTGATAGTATTTTGCAAATTATGTTGTAGATCAATAGCTCGCGTTGTTGCTTCCCTGTGTTTATTTTTGTTCCTAGAGAAAAATTATGTTGAAAGATGTTAGTAGCAAAGATGCGGATTGGATCCGTGATCTGAGGATTATCCTCATTGCTGCACAGAAAAATTATGTCCTTGATGCACCGCTAGGTGACAGACCTATTGCAGGAGCAGATGCAGACGTTATGAACGTTTGGCTAGCTCAATATGATGACTACTTGATAGTTTAGTGCACCATGCTTAACGGCTTAGAATCGGGACTTCAAAGACGCTTTGAACGTCATGGACCATATGAGATGTTCCAGGAGTTGAAGTTAATATTTCAAGCAAATACCCGAGTTGAGAGATATGAAATCTCCAACAAGTTCTATAGCAAAAAGATGGAGGAGAATCGCTCAACTAGTGAGCATGTGCTCAGATTGTCTGGGTACTACAATCACTTGAATCAAGTGGGAGTTTATCTTCCAGATAAAATAGTGATTGACAGAATTCTCTAGTCACCATCACCAAGTTAGTAGAACTTCGTGATGAACTATGGTATGCAAGGGATGACGAAAGTAATTCCCGAGCTCTTCGTGATGCTGAAATCGACGAAGGTAGAAATCAAGAAAAACATCAAGTGTTGATGGTTGACGAGACCACTTCAAGTGTTGGTGGTTGACGAGACCGCTAGTTTCAAGAAAAGGGCAAAGGGAAAAAGGGGAACTTCAAAAAGAACGGCAAGCAAGTTGCTGCTCAAGTGAAGAAGCCTAAGTCTGGTCCTAAGCCTGAGACTAAGTGCTTCTACTGCAAAGGGACTGGTCACTGGAAGCGGAACTACCCCAACTATTTGGTGGATAAGAAGGATGGCAAAGTGAACAAAGGTATATTTGATATACAGATTATTGATGTGTACTTTACTAGTGTTTATAGCAATCCCTCGGTAATTGATACTGGTTCAGTTGCTAAGAGTAGTAACTCGAAACGGGAGTTGCAGAATAAACAGAGACTAGTAAAAGTGAACAAAGGTATATTTGATATACAGATTATTGATGTGTACTTTACTAGTGTTTATAGCAACCCCTCGGTAATTGATACTGGTTCAGTTGCTAAAGAGTAGTAACTCGAAAA
>NW_025277008.1:0-1275 GCF_018294505.1 Triticum aestivum
TGACGTAATCGGTCAAGCATTGACAGGTCATCCACAACAGTAACCTCTTCTTGTTCCGGCTCTTCTTGTTCCTCCTCTGGAGTGATGTCGGATTCACTGTCGTTGTCTACTTCAATGTTTTGGGGTGAAGTAGAGCGGTTCTTGAAACGCTTTTTGGAAAGACGTGTCTCTTGAAAGAATTCTCCTTCATATGTGTCTGGGTTAATGTGAGGTTCACAATCCTCTTCCTTTGGAGGAGAAAGTCTAGCACGTGGCGGCACTTCATAAACCACATCCCAACCTTTCAGATTTGGATTAGTTTGACAGGCCCACGGTAGATAGAATACTTGGGTCGCCTGTTGAGCCGTAATATAGACATCAGGAACATCTAAATGGGTGCTTTGGTTGATTTCAACTAGCCATATATGTTCATGAGTCCTTCTAGTCTCCTTCGGCTGAAACCAATAACATTTGAAGACTACGACATTCGGTGAGTTTTCACCATAGAACAGAAGATCATAAATTGCTTTAACTCTCCCATAATACTCGGTACCTCGTTCGCCGATCGCAGATACACAACAATTTGTAGACTTTCTGTCGGCCATAGATTGCTCTTTGCCATAGGTACGAAAGCGATACCCGTTGATGTCGTACTTGTCAAATGAACGGACCTTATAGTCAAAACCATTAGCGACTTGTCTCAATTTGGCATCCATAGACTCTGAATTAGCCTACACGTTTAATATGAAAGGATTGTTGCATTACGCACAAATTAGCGAATGAAATAAAATTGTCTAATAGAAATTACCGTTTGTTTGAACCAACAGATGAAACCGGGATAGCCGCCTCCTTGCTTTGCGAGAAGCTCATACTCTTAGACGGAATCCTTTTGGATCTCCGCTCCATACGAGAATATGGCGACGTATCGACTGTATGACATATCCAGGATTAAGAGCAGTTAAAAGGAAATAGAAGTTGCGAAACAATGTACCGAGAACTTACTCGATGTACCGCTGCACTTCTATCAGGTTGTTGAAGATATACAACGAAATGGTCCGCCATTCTTCGTTATCCAAAGATACTGGATGTGAAACACTAGCTGGTGCGAGATTCCCTTTGAATAGGCTGAGGTTGGATCCACCCTTTTTAGGGTCGTCAGCATTGTACCGAGGCTTCGGATTATGCAAATGACGATTTTTGGCTTCCTAGTGTGTTGTTACGAAGTTTGCCGCCTCCTCTGTGATGAATGCCTCAGCCATCGATGCTTCAATTCTACGTTTATGTTTACATTTTTCT
>NW_025277009.1:0-1275 GCF_018294505.1 Triticum aestivum
TTTCTTGGTAATGATTCTATTGTTCATGAGAATATGATGCTGCCTAAATTGGATACATTTGTTTTGCTTACAAATGAAGGGCCTAGCTTGGAGAAGGATGAACATTGGAGCAAGAACAAGCATGGAGATGATGGCATGCGCAAGGGAAACAAGAACGGAGTTACAAGTGATGATTTCAGGACTTTGAAGCCACCATAATGGGTGCATGAAGCCTTGGACGAAATATACAAGACGCCACTTCATAAATTTCGTCCCGAGGCTATTTTAGGTGCTGCGTCACCTTATTATTGGGCCAGGCCCATGTAATTTCGAAATACATAAGTATAGGCTATTTTTAGAGTCCGTATGTGTGGGGAAACAAGAGATAGGGTTGATTTCGGACCCCTCCACCAAGGGCCACGAAATTCCCCCCCTCTTCCTCCATATATACAGCCCTTAGGGCATCGTTTAGACTTTGGGTTTTGTTTAGATTAAAAGTTCGCCATAGGTGCAACTTCGCGTACTTCGTCTGTGTTCAACGACCAGACAAAGGCGTCACAGAACCCCACCTTGATCAATAAAGCTTTCATCTTATATTCGCAATATCCAGATTGCAATCTTAGTTTCTTGCTTGTTCTTCGATTGCTCGCAGGAAACAGACCCTCGTGGTCAGGTTGATCGTGCTCCGGCGTGGTCAATAACCTCTCGGAGTTGGTTTAGCGATTGCTAAGGCGCGACGTCCTCGCACGTTCGTAGTCGGATCGTCAAAGTCGACTTCCACCAAAGCGATATCCATCATCTCATCGAAAGATCGGGACCCTCGCCTCTATCAAGTGGTATCAGAGCTTTGTCGATCGCGGGAGACGTGCCACCACCTTTGCAAATACCACAACCGTCACGAGAGGTGCACAAACATCCAAATGCACATGATCAGGTTAATGTATCTATACCACCATTTAATGGCCGTTTTAAACCTGCTTTATATATTGAATGGGAGTTCGACATAAAAAATATATTTGCTTCCCATAATTTCAATGAACATAAAAAGGTTAAGGTTGCGGTTGGTTCTTTCACTGGTTATGCTTTGGTTTGGTGGAGTGAATATTGTCGGTTACACCCTGATTATATACCTACTACTTGGGATGATTTGAAACTTGCCATGCGACATACTTTCGTCCCTGCTTATTATACTCGTGACATGATTAAGAAGTTGCAACACTTAAAACAAGGTAGTGAAACTGTAACAAAATATTATGATGATTTACAAACTACCTTGTTGCATTCCTCTTTAGAAGA
>NW_025277010.1:0-1275 GCF_018294505.1 Triticum aestivum
TCTGTAACTCCAAATTGGACAAATTATATATGAAAAATGATCAGAAAAATCCAATCTATCCATCTGTACTATTTTCATGCATGATCAAACAAGTTAAATTGATGTTTTAAACAGAACAAGAAAAGGCACTTTAAAAGGCCATATTTGAATTTGGAATTTGAATCTTTGATTCAAATTTGCTCAAACACTTCTGGCTTTAGTTGCATTAGCCCAACACACTCATATTGCCATGTTTCATGCATGCATCATATTGTTGCACATTGTTTGGTGATGCCTGTGTATCGCTATCCTTTGCGACAGGATCTGTCCCCGAGGAGTACCGTGACTACCCTAACGAAGAACCGTATCCGTGCAACGAACCATCAGGCAAGCAACCAACCATTTGATCATATCGATACAATCCCATGTTCTCGCTCCTGCTCTCTTTTACTGCATTAAGACAACGCGAATCAAACTGCTGTGTGCTACAGTAGTTGAACCCATTTCCTCTGCATGACCTGTCATTGCCACAGTAACTAGATGAAACCCACTAGCATGTGTAGGAGTTGATTGAGCCCTATGTATGTGTTGTTCCTACCTTGCTATGCCTGCTATGCTTAGAGTCGTGTCAGGTCTGGTTCATCTGGGTGATGGGCTAGAGTTAAATGTTTATGTCGGTAATGAGAGTGGTGTGGTGAACACGATTTGGTAAAGGTATCGATGAGAGGCCATGTAGGAGTACATGGTGGGTTGTTTCATTGAAGCCGACCTTAAGCACTGAGATCTGTATGTGTGATTTAAGAATCAGCTACTACCATGTATTGGGCCCGAAACCAATGGACCCTCTCGACTTCTTATTCACCCTAGTTCTCCGTCCAGGAGTTGCAAGTAGTTTCTGGTGTTTGTAGCCTACTGGAGGCCGTGGACAGCGCTGACCGTAGGGGTGGGCTGTGATGCGGTAGGTACGTGGCCGGGTGTACCGAATACCCGTTAGGTATCTCGGGAACCCTGTTCACATCGTTCGGGGCCGTATGGGAAACCTCGGCCGGACTCCCTGCGGATGGAACCTGAATAGGCGATAAACCTGGACTGGAGGCTTAGGTGATTAGGTAGGTCGTGGCCGACACCCACGTTGGGCTTCCGCTTGAAGGTTGCCGAGTACATGTCGTGTAAACGACGATAAGTGGTGAGAGCGTGTATGAAGAAGTACACCCCTGCAGGGTTAACATGATCTATTCGAATAGCCGCGTCCGCGGTAAAGGACTACTTGGTTGCCTATACAGTTCATAGACAAGT
>NW_025277011.1:0-1275 GCF_018294505.1 Triticum aestivum
TTTCTACTCTTTTAGGAATGGCGAATGCAAGGAGCAAGTTCATGCAACCAGATGAAGACACGCCGTTTGGACGACATTTGAAGGAAATCACCAAGTACTTGAACATAGGAATAGCAAGCGTCACCGGAACCTACAACGCCACATTTCCTGAAGAGGAGAGCTGGAAGATTCAAGTTATCATTCCAGGAAGAACATTTGCGCCAATTACGGAACCCATAAGATTGCCCGAAGGATTGTCTGAAGTACATGATGTATTTCATGTTTCGCAGTTAAAGAAGTGCCACGCAGAGATGGCTGAGATACCACTGAGAGATACTGTGCCACTGGAAGCGATTCAGTTGGAAAGTGATTCGACTTATGAGGAGAAACCAGTTAAGATTCTCGAGTATGCCAGCCGAGTTACCCGCAGCAAGGTTATCAAGTTTTGCAAAGTTCAGTGGAGTCACCACACGGAACATGAGGCCACCTGGGAGCGAGAGGAAGATCTACGGAAAAACCACTCCCACCTGTTTTCTAGCCAACCCGAATCTCGAGGGCGAGATTCATCTTAAGGGGGGTAGGTTTGTAACATCCCAAATTTCCAATTTGGTATGTTATACATAGATCATCATTACATATCATGTTTTATTGCATTTTGACAAATACTCGATAAATCCTAAGCAACTCAAGGACCCTCGGAGAGAGTTGGGGATTTTCTCGAATTTTCATATTTGATTTTTCAAACGAGGATTGGGATTTTAATTATTTTTCTCTCCGGAAAAATATTTCATTCTTGAAATAAACGAGAGGAGAAAATATGACTTCTCCAAAACAATTGAAATACTGGAGGTAAAATGTTAAAATCATTATTTGAATTTATTTGGATTTTATTCGTAATTTTTATTGCATTTAAAAATATGCATGTTTTCAAATATTTATTTTTGATTTTAAAAATGTTCACCCTATTCTAGATTTTCCAACGAGACGGGAAAAATTTATTTCGTATTTTTCTGATTTTTAGTTATTTTTCTACGCATTTTTCTTCGCGGAACTTATTTAAAAAAAACATACGCCCGCGCGCCGACTGGGCCAAAGGCCCAGCCGACGGCCCACCTCGCCGCCCGTCGTCTCCGTCCCGGAGACGGTCGCCGCCGGAGTCCGCCCCGGCTACGCCGGAGCCGCGCCTTGCCCCCTCCTCCAAGCACACCCTCCCCCCCTCATATATAGCCCCCCCCTCGCCTCCTCCCCCGAACGCCGCCGCCCACCGCACCCGCCGCCGCACCCCGCCGCCGCACC
>NW_025277012.1:0-1275 GCF_018294505.1 Triticum aestivum
GTGGAGCTGGGAGGGGCAAGGATAAGGGACGAAGACCGGGGTAACATATCGGATGCGATCATACCAGCACTAAAGCACCGGATCCCATCAGAACTCCGAAGTTAAGCGTGCTTGGGCGAGAGTAGTACTAGGATGGGTGACCTCTTGGGAAGTCCTCGTGTTGCATTCCCTTTTTAATTTTTTTCGCGCCGCTTGCAAAACAAAACGCACGTGTAAGTAATATATTTACCGTGTTTTATTATTTTGCACGAGTGCGGTAAGTCATAGCTGGGTGCTCACGATTCACGGGTCCAGCGTCGGCGTTGTGGCGCGGCAAGCGTGCACTGGTGCGGTTGAGAGGGAGGGGTGGAAACCGCGTTAAACTCGTCTCCGTAGTTGAGAGGGAGCGGCCAAAGCAATGTGCAATCGTCTTTGTAGTGCAGCTGGGAGTGGCAAGGATAAGGGACGAAGACCGGGGTAACATGTCGGATGCGATCATACCAGCACTAAAGCACCGGATCCCATCAGAACTCCGAAGTTAAGCGTGCTTGGGCGAGAGTAGTACTAGGATGGGTGACCTCCTGGGAAGTCCTCGTGTTGCATTCCCTTTTTAATTTTTTTCGCGCCGCTTGCAAAACAAAACGCACGTGTAAGTAATATATTTACCGTGTTTTATTATTTTGCACGAGTGCGGTAAGTCATAGCTGGGTGCTCACGATTCACGGGCCCAGCATCGGCGTTGTGGCACGGCAAGCGTGCACTGGTGCGGTTGAGAGGGAGGGGTGGAAACCGCGTTAAACTCGTCTCCGTAGTTGAGAGGGAGCGGCCAAAGCAATGTGCAATCGTCTTTGTAGTGGAGCTGGGAGGGGCAAGGATAAGGGACGAAGACCGGGGTAACATGTCGGATGCCATCATACCAGCACTAAAGCACCGGATCCCATCAGAACTCCGAAGTTAAGCGTGCTTGGGCGAGAGTAGTACTAGGATGGGTGACCTCCTGGGAAGTCCTCGTGTTGCATTCCCTTTTTAATTTTTTTCGCGCCGCTTGCAAAACAAAACGCACGTGTAAGTAATATATTTACCGTGTTTTATTATTTTGCACGAGTGCGGTAAGTCATAGCTGGGTGCTCACGATTCACGGGGCCAGCGTCGGCGTTGTGGCGCGGCAAGCGTGCACTGGTGCGGTTGAGAGGGAGGGGTGGAAACCGCGTTAAACTCGTCTCCGTAGTTGAGAGGGAGCGGCCAAAGCAATGTGCAATCGTCTTTGTAGTGGAGCTGGGAGGGGCAAGGATAAGG
>NW_025277013.1:0-1275 GCF_018294505.1 Triticum aestivum
CATTTATCTCGTATCCTTTGTAAGTCAATACAGTCGAAGATGGTCCCCTGGACAACGAGTACAACTCATCACAAACAGTGGTGTCACCTCTGAGACGTGTTTCCAACCAACTGCTGAAAGTCCTGATGTGTTCACATGTAATCCAGTCGTCACACTGCTCTGGGTGTTTGGAGCGCAGACTGTTCTTGTGTTCATCGACATACGGGGTCACCAAGGTAGAGTTCTGTAGAACTGTGTAGTGTGCTTGAGACCAAGAATATCCGTCCCTGCATATTATTGAGTCCCCTCCAAGCGTGCCTTTTCCAGTCAGTCTCCCCTCATACCGCGATTTAGGGAGACCTATCTTCTTAAGGCCAGGAATGAAGTCAACACAAAACCCAATGACATCCTCTGTTTGATGGCCCATGGAGATGCTTCCTTTTGGCCTAGCGCGGTTACAGACATATTTCTTTAGGACTCCCATGAACCTCTCAAAGGGGAACATATTGTGTAGAAATACGGGCCCCAGAATGACAATCTCGTCGACTAGATGAACTAGGACGTGCGTCATGATATTGAAGAAGGATGGTGGGAACACCAGCTCGAAACTGACAAGACATTGCGCCACATCACTCCTTAGCCTTGGTATGATTTCTGGATCGATCACCTTCTGAGAGATTGCATTGAGGAATGCACATAGCTTCACAATGGCTAATCGGACGTTTTCCGATAGAAGCCCCCTCAATGCAACCGGAAGCAGTTGCGTCATAATCACGTGACAGTCATGAGACTTTAGGTTCTGGAACTTATTCTCTGGCATATTTATTATTCCCTTTATATTCAACGAGAAGCCAGTCGGGACCTTCATACTGAGCAGGCATTCAAAGAAGATTTCTTTCTCTTCTTTCGTAAGAGCGTAGCTGGCAGGACCTTCATACTGCTTCGGAGGCATGCCGTCTTTTTCGTGCAAACGTTGCAGGTCCTCCCGTGCCTCAGGTGTATCTTTTGTCTTCCCATACACGCCCAAGAAGCCTAGCAGGTTCACGCAAAGGTTCTTCATCACGTGCATCACGTCGATTGAAGAGCGGACCTCTAGCTCTTTCCAGTAGGGTAGGTCCCAAAATATAGATTTCTTCTTCCACATGGGTGCGTGTCCCTCAGCGTCATTCGGAACAGCTAGTCCGCCGGGACCCTTTCCAAAGATTACGTGTAAATCATTGACCATAGCAAGTACGTGATCACCGGTACGCATGGCGGGCTTCTTCCGGTGATCTGCCTCGCCTTTGAAATGCTTGC
>NW_025277014.1:0-1275 GCF_018294505.1 Triticum aestivum
GGGTCGACTAAGAGCAACCCTTGGGACACCACTCTAAATAGGGGGTTGAATATAATGAAGAACAAGGATAAGCTCAGTAAGCCGACGTCAGCTGGTCGTGTGGCCGGCAAAGGCTTGTCGACAAAATGGGGGTCATACTATACCGCTGGTGTGCGGAAGGAGAAAAAGACCAGCTCGGAAAGCCAGGCGCGAGAGGTTCAAGAACTCAAGGCACAGGTGGCGCGGATTCCGGAGATTGTCCAAGAGCAAGTGGAACAACGACTCGGAGCGACGATCACCGCCCTTGTGCCTACCTTGATCTCGGGGTTGAGTGCGTGGATTGCAGGCGGCCAACAGGGGCCGCCCCCGATTCCTAGCTTCACGGCCAGCAACTCGCATAATGCGATGGCGGGGCCATTGGTGCCTCCGGCGGAGGCGGCATTGGTGTCTCCGACGCCGGCACGGGAGCTTAATAGACCCGGGTGTACGCCGGCCGGCACCTCTTCAGCAAGCGGCCGCTCCGTCAACTGCACGCCCGCCGTTGGCGGTGCCTCGACATTAGCCGAGCTCGACGCCATCATCACGGTAACTAATTAAGCCTCTCTCGGCCGAGGACTTCATCTCCTTGCCTTTGACTGGGCATCCCTGACGCCTTACATGTTTTCGCAGGGCGCCGCCGACGTTCCGTGCACTCTCCTCCACTTCGTGAACAACGAGTTGGTCGATGTCGCCAAGGGCAAAATCGTTCAACCGGGCAACCCCTTGTTCCACGGTACCCAGATGCCACCCAACTTGTTTACAGTTCAACTGGTTCGGGTGCTGCCAGGCTGCGATGACTTGTTACCTCCGATTCGACCCGTCGGGGCCGACGATGATGACATGATGACCCTCAGCGCCTGCCTGAGCTGGCCCCTGCTTTGGCCGAAGAGCCAGATTCGTTTGGGGGCGGGGGACACCACCCCAAAGACAACACCGCCAGTCGTGCCGGCGCCAAGTCGGCCCCATGGCAAGACCGCCGTAACGGTGCCGGACATCCCTATGCCACTGGATCCAAACATGCATATGGCACAGGATCAGAACGACGACGACGACGACGATGATACATTTGGCAACGTCGATCAGTACTTTGCCGAGCATGGGTACGATGGCGACTTCATGGGGCCTCCTTCTCAAGAACCAAACCCAACAAAAGACGTGTGCGATCTAGCTCATACCGCGGAGAAGCCAAGTTGCAACAGGCGCCGTCTGGCGTTCAGCTCTCAGGAGACGCCTCCAGCTGCCGACTTCACCGAGCCT
>NW_025277015.1:0-1275 GCF_018294505.1 Triticum aestivum
GAAGAGGCGGGACGCGTCTCCGGGGCGTGGCCCCCCTCACGGACGGCGATGACACGGTAGTAGACGTTCTGTGGTAACGATGCAGCGTCAATATTACTAAATACTCGGAGCGCGATAAAATTATGATTTTTTTGCACGACGTCGGCACATGTGCTATAGGAACGATGGTATTTTTTCATAATTTTTGGTGATGGAGAAGTATCCGTAAAATTCCCTCTACGCGGATTGCCCTTCGCGCGTCTACGACTGTGGCCGGCGGCCTCCGGGGGCTAGCATGCCGCCAAATCTTGCGCCGGCGGCCTCCCACAAGTCTGGAAGTGTTTTCGCGGTTGCAAACGCCCGGCACGCGTGTCCGGGGTGTGCCCCCCTCACGAACGGCGCTGCCGCCGGCACCTGGAGGGGGGAAACGGACGCGTGGGGTCTACACGGAGGGGATCTTGCTGTGGGTCTTCCCCGGATGTTGCTCCAATGTGTTCCTATGGGCGGACCTAACACAACCGGGTGGGGAGGTCCACTGGTCAAAGCCCGTCCGTGCAAAGTCAAAGGGGTAGATCCCGTGGTCAAACGCTACAGGGTTAGGCGGGACGGGGGCACTGGGGGGTAGCAATGCCACCGGAGCGTCGCACCGGGCCCTCATACATGCGGGGTGGTGTGGTGGCATGTCCGAAGAGGCGGGACGTGTCTCCGGGGCGTGGCCCCCCTCACGGACGGCGATGACACGGTAGTAGACGTTCTGCGGTAACGATGCGGCGTCAATATTACTAAATACTCGGAGCGCGATAAAATCATGATTTTTTTTTTGCACGACGTGGGCACATGTGCTATAGGAACAATGGTATTTTTTTCATAATTTTTGGTGATGGAGAAGTATCCGAAAAATTCCCTCCACGCGGATTGCCCTTCGCGCGTCTACGGCTGTGGCCGGCGGCCTCCGGGGGCTAGCATGACGCCAAATCTTGCGCCGGCGGCCTCTCACAAGTATGGAAGTGTTGTCGCGGTTGCAAACGCCCGGCACGCGTGTCTGGGGTGTGCCCCCCTCACGAACGGCGCTGCCGCCGGCACCTGGAGGGGGGAAACGGACGCGTGGGGTCTACACGGAGGGGATCTTGCTGTGGGACTTCCCCGGATGTTGCTCCAAAGTGTTCCTATGGGCTGACCTAACACAACCGGGTGGGGAGGTCCATTGGTCAAAGCCCGTCCGTGCAAAGTCAAAGGGGTAGATCCCGTGGTCACACGCTACAGGGTTAGGCGGGACGGGGGCACTGGGGGGGGGGG
>NW_025277016.1:0-1275 GCF_018294505.1 Triticum aestivum
GATTGAGTCTTTAAGGATTTGAGAACACTTGATGTATGTCTTGCATGTGCTTATCTGTGGTGACAATGGGATATCACGTGATCCACTTGATGTATGTTTTGGTGATCAACTTGCGAGTTCCGTGACCTCGTGAACTTATGCATAGGGGTTGGCACACGTTTTCGTCTTGACTCTCTGGTAGAAACTTTGGGCCACTCTTTGAAGTTCTTTGTGTTGGCTGAATAGATGAATCTGAGATTGTGTGATGCATATCGTATAATCATACCCACGGATACTTGAGGTGACATTGGAGTATCTAGGTGATATTAGGGTTTTGGTTGATTTGTGTATTAAGGTGTTATTCTAGTACGAACTCTATGATAGATTGAACGGAAAAAATAGCTTCGTGTTACTTTACTACGAACTCTTGAATAGATCGATCAGAATGAATAACTTTGAGGTGGTTTCGTACCCTACAATAATCCCTTCGTTTGTTCTCCACTATTAGTGACTTTGGGGTGACTCTTTGTTGCATGTTGAGGGATAGTTATATGATCCAATTATGTTATTATTGTTGAGAGAACTTGCACTAGTGAAAGTATGAACCCTAGCCTTGTTTCAACGCATTGCAATACCGTTTTCGCTCACTTTTATCATTAGTTACCTTGCTGTTTTTATATTTTCAGATTACAAAAACCTATATCTACCATCCATATTGCACTTGTATCACCATCTCTTCGCCGAAGTGCACCTATACAATTTAACATTGTATTGGGTGTGTTGGGGACACAAGAGACTCTTTGTTATTTGGTTGCAGGGTCGTTTGAGAGAGACCATCTTCATCCTATGCCTCCCACGGATTGATAAACCTTAGGTCATCCACTTGAGGGAAATTTGCTACTGTCCTACAAACCTCTGCACTTGGAGGCCCAACAACGTCTACAAGAAGAAGGTTGTGTAGTAGACATCATGAAGTTGAGCCAGACTCAATGCCCGACCACTGTAGAAGATAGAGATAAAACGAAAGTCATTCCCTATGCCTAAGCCATAGGTTCTATCATGTATGCAATGCTGTGTACCAGACCTGATGTGTGCCTTGTTATTAGTTTAGCAGGGAGGTACCAAAGTAATCCATGAGTGGATCACTTGACAGCGGTCAAGAACATCCTGAAATACCTGAAAAGGACTAGGGATATGTTTCTCGTTTATGAAGGTGACAAAGAGCTCGTCGCAAACAGTTACGTCGATGCAAGCTTTGACATTGATCCAGATGACTCCAAATCACAAATCGGATAC
>NW_025277017.1:0-1275 GCF_018294505.1 Triticum aestivum
GGGGTCCGAAATCAACCCTATCTCTTGTTTCCCCACACATACGGACTCTAAAAATAGCCTATACTTATGTATTTCGAAATTACATGGGCCTGGCCCAATAATAAGGTGACGCAGCACCTAAAATAGCCTCGGGACGAAATTTATGAAGTGGCATCTTGTATATTTCGTCCAAGGCTTCATGCACCCATTATGGTGGCTTCAAAGTCCTGAAATCATCACTTGTAACTCCATTCTTGTTCTTGCTCCAATGTTCATCCTTCTCCAAGCTAGGCCCTTCATTTGTAAGCAAAACAAATGTATCCAATTTAGGCAGCATCATATTCTCATGAACATTAGAATCATTACCAAGAAACGAAAGTACCTGGTAATTTAGTTGGCGTGCACGAGCTCTAGTAATTGGTCCAGTATGTATAGCAGCAGGGGCTGTGGGTGTAACAATTGTGTTGATGTCCTCATCATTAATCCTCCTCCATGCGCCTCCTGCAACAACAAAAGACGAACGGAGCTAGCTGGAAAGCATAGCTTGTTAGCACGAAACACAAATCCATCGTTAACGACGAACTTGTTCCACATTCTTCCTTCTTTACAATTCTGCATTACATCTTTAAAATCAGCATCATGCACATATTGATCTTTGATGGTCTCCAAACCAAATATTTTGAAGTCAAGTTGTGAAAGCATAGTATAGCGGCGAGACAATGAATCAGCAATAACATTTTCTTTTCCCTTCTTGTGTTTAATGACATAAGGAAAAGTCTCAATGAATTCAACCCATTTAGCATGTCTACGATTCAGTTTAGCTTAACTTTTAATATGTTTCAAAGATTCATGATCAGAATGTATAACAAATTCTTTGGGCCATAAATAATGTTGCCATGTTTCTAAGGTCCGAACAAGAGCATATAATTCTTTATCATAAGTAGAATAATTCAGACTAGGCCCACTCAATTTTTCAGAAAAGTATGCAACAGGTTTGCCATCTTGTAATAACACACCTCCTAATCCAATTCCACTAGCATCACATTCAAGCTCAAAAGTCTTATTAAAATCAGGAAGTTGGAGTAAAGGAGCATGTGTCAACTTATCTTTCAATACCGAGAAGGCTTCTTCCTGTGCGGTACCCCAAAGAAAAGGCACATCTTTCTTTGTAAGCTCATTGAGAGGTGCAGCAATGGTGCTGAAATCTCTCACAAAACGCCTATAGAATCCAGCGAGGCCAAGAAAACTCCTCACTTGTGTGACCGTTTTGGGTTGCGGCCAACTCTCAATAGCTTC
>NW_025277018.1:0-1275 GCF_018294505.1 Triticum aestivum
GAAGTTGATTTTGCAAGAAGCCCATGATTCACCGTACTCGATTCACCCAGGGAATACCAAGATGTATTTGGATTTGAAGAATACTTTCTGGTGGACCGGAATGAAGAAGGATATTGCGGAGTTTGTAGCAGTTTGTGATGTATGTCAGAGAGTGAAGGCAGAGCATCAGAAGCCAGCAGGATTGTTACAGCCATTGCCGATACCCGAATGGAAGTGGGATAAAATAGGCATGGATTTTATCACAGGATTACCCAGGACTCGTACAGGCTATGACTCGATATGGGTTGTAGTCGACCGTTTGACGAAAGTGGCTCATTTCATTCCAGTGAAGACCACTTACACCAGTGCTAAGTTGGCAAAGATATACATGACCAGGATAGTATGTTTGCATGGAGTTCCGAGGACCATTGTATCAGACAGAGGAACCCAATTTACCTCGAAGTTTTGGAAGCAGCTACATGAAACATTGGGAACCAGGCTGGAATTTAGTACAGCATTTCACCCGCAGACAGATGGACAGACCGAGAGAGTCAACCAGATTTTGGAGGACATGTTGAGAGCATGTGCGCTAGATTATGGATCAAGTTGGGATGACAATTTGCCATATGCGGAGTTTTCGTATAACAACAGTTATCAAACCAGTTTGAAGATGGCCCCTTTCGAAGCTTTGTACGGAAGGAGGTGTAGAACACCGTTGTTATGGGACGAAGTTGGAGACCGTCAGTTGTTTGGACCAGATTTGATTAAGGAGTCTGAACAGAAAGTGAAGTTGATTCGCGATAGGCTAAAGGTAGCCCAGTCCAGGCAGAAGAGTTATGCTGATTCTAAACGCAAGGAGACAGTTCACGAAATCGGAGACAGAGTGTATCTTCGAGTATCGCCACTTCGAGGAGTGAAGCGGTTTGGAGTTAAGGGAAAGTTAGCGCCTCGTTTTATCGGACCATACAGAGTGTTGGAACGTATGGGAGAAGTTGCCTACAAGCTGGAATTGCCCGAAGGATTGTCTGAAGTTCATGATGTATTCCATGTTTCGCAGTTGAAGAAGTGCCACGCAGAGATGGCTGAGATACCACTGAGAGATACTGTGCCACTGGAAGCGATTCAGTTGGAAAGTGATTTGACCTATGAGGAGAAACCAGTTAAGATTCTCGAGTATGCCAGCCGAGTTACCCGCAGCAAGGTTATCAAGTTTTGCAAAGTCCAGTGGAGTCACCACACAGAAGATGAGGCCACCTGGGAGCGAGAGGAAGATCTACGGAAAAACCACTCCCACCT
>NW_025277019.1:0-1275 GCF_018294505.1 Triticum aestivum
GATACTCTAAAATGCGCAAGATAAGCGTGAGTGCTATGGATGGCATTCTCGTAGGGAGACGGGAGCGGATCCATAGTGGTGTATTGATATGGTGAATATGTGGACTCGTGTGCGCCACCTCAAAAGAGTTACTTGCAGTCGTAGTTAGGATAGCCACCGAGTCAAAGCTGGCTTGCTGCAGTTAAACTCCACCACCCCCTTTGTTGATACCGATGCATATGTAGATAGTTCTGATGTAAGTCTTGCTGGGTACATTTGTACTCACGTTTGCTTATTTTATGTTTTGCAGAGAGACGTCAGTCTCGCTAGTAGTTCCGTGTGGACTTCGACGTTTAGCTTGATACCTCAGCTACGATCTCGTGCCCTCGGCAGGATCTAGTAGATAGTCAGGCTTCTCAGCCTTTTTCATTTATAGTTGTCTGTACTCAGACATGTTAAGCTTCCGCATGTGTTTGACTTGTATGCTCTGAATGTTGGGTCATGAGACCCATGTTTGTAATATCTAGCTCTTCGGAGCCTCATGAATAAATACTCTGAGTCGTAGAGTCTTGTTGTGATGCCATGTTGTATTTGCACATATCGAGCATATTGTGTGTATGATTGAAATGCTTGGTATGTGTGGGATCCGACAACCTAGTTGTTTATCCTTGGTAGCCTCTCTTATGGGGAAATGTAGTTTTGTGCTTCCATGAGCCATAGTAGTCCGCTACAGCCTGGTTCACCAGAGTCCTGCTAGCCCAGCACTACTGCTCCGGAACACTTGACTGGCCGGCATGTGATTCACTTCGTTCCTGTGTCTGTCCCTTCGGGGAAATGTCACGCGGTGACATCCGGAGTCCTGCCTAGCCTGCTACAGCCCGGGTTCCCGGAGTCCTGTTAGCCCAGTGCTACAGCCCGGATTCGCACGCTGCTGACCGACATGCTCGATGTTGATTCATGTATGCCTGTCCCCGTAAGTTAGTGCCACTTTGGGTTCACGACTAGTCATGTCGGCCCGGGTTCTCCGTCATATGGATGCTAGCGACACTATCATATACGTGAGCCAAAAGGCGCAAACGGTCCCGGGCCATGGTAAGGCGACACCCGTGGGAATACCGTGCGTGAGGCCGCAAAGTGATATGAGGTGTTACCGGCTAGATCGATGTGACTTGGAATCGGGGTCCTGACAGCTTTGGTATCAGAGCCTGACTGCCTGTAGGTTTACGAAGCCAAACTGGTCGAAGTTGAGTCTAGAAATGCTTTAGTTATATAAGGGAATTGATTGTGGAAGGGAAC
>NW_025277020.1:0-1275 GCF_018294505.1 Triticum aestivum
CGCTACAACACATAGACATGATCGATCCTTGGGTGGTAGAGAACAAAACCTTTATTGATAAGACGTACAATGACTGAGGCCAACAGAGGACAGACAGAGATATAATCAAAGAGCACAAGTCATGTTTCACGCGTTGGTTCAAGGAGAAGCTTCTGTCGTACCCTTTACATGAGGATTCTTCCGCGGAAGAAAAACTCATATTCGCCTTGTCACTAGGCGCCGAGCACAACCTGATGACCTATGAGGCGTACGATATCAACGGCTACACATTCTACATCGAGGACAAGGACATGAAGAGCGATGGTTATCAGAACTCTGGGGTAACAATGGAATCCTACACCGGTAACGACAAGGACAGATACTACGGAAGGATCAAGGAGATCTGGGAGCTGAGCTATGCTGGAGAGAAGGTCCCGATGTTCCATGTCAGATGGGCCAAGAGTGTCCTAAAAGAAGACCGGTATTTCACCACCATGGTTATACCCGAAGCCAAATCCAAGACCGCGGGCGCAAACATCACCGCGAAAAATGAGCCATGGGTACTGGCTTCCCAAGTGGACCAATGCTTCTTCATTACCGACTCGTCAAATCCCAGCCGTGTTGTCGTGAGGAGAGGCAAGAGGAAGATCATCGGAATGGATGGAGTCGCCAATGAGCAAGACTTCGACAAGTACGGCGACCCGAAGATGGAACATCACTACAAAAAAAGTCACATCCGTGACATTTTGGGCCGAATGAATTTTTTTCTGTCATACGTATGACACTTCTATGACAATAATTGTGACAAAACCCGGTATCATCATAGATGTGGTGGGCTCCTACTTCTATGACAAAAAATCATGACAGAAAATGGGCTTTTCGTCCTGGGCGGGCCGGAGATGCAGCTGCATGACATTCTTTGGGCCGTCCATGACGGAAAAAACCATGGTAGAAGCGAGGGCGAGGAAAATTTTAGGGAGTTCCTGGTTACGATGGGAGGTCGGGGGCCGAGCGATGCGTGTTTCTCTCGTACACGTACGTGCGTGTGTGTGCGAAGCGTTGGCTCTAACTGAACCCGAGCGAGGCGTTGGGCTCTAACTGAACCCGAGCGATTGCACTGCAGGCTACGCGTTACTGAACCCGAGCGATTGCACTGCAGGCTACGTGTTACTGAACCCGAGCGATCAATCGATGGCTGTTAACTGAACCCGATCGAGTGATTCCTTCGCTACTGCTGCTAACTGAAGCCGATCGATGCTGCCTCTGGATGAACTGTGAGCGTTGCGGGGGGGGGGG
>NW_025277021.1:0-1275 GCF_018294505.1 Triticum aestivum
ACAAGGTATACATGTTGTATATGTATATGTCATCCATTTTTACTTCCCTTGATTTTTGCACATATGACACATGTATAGATGAGTAACTTTCATAGATCATAAAATATAAAGCCAAAATATTATCATAAGTAGAAGGCATGAAAATATTGCAACTCGGTTTGCACATATAAGTGAAGCTCTTATTCCTATCAAAAGATTGACAATATTCATCATTAAACCATCCCAACGTTGGTGAATAAACCTTATTTGCATCAAATTTAAATGCTACAACATGCTTAAATAAGCAAACATGCAGTAAGTCACTGGACACAGAATCATCACCAAGATTAGAGGTCATATCAAAATGATTAAATATTGATTCTTTTGCATCAATAGTTAATTCAATGGGTGCACTCAAAATTGTTGGTATTTCAGTTGTTTGATCACATGATGCATTCATGATAGTAACATGATTCTCTAAAATAGGTGGCGTGCTCAAATCAACAGGTAACTCAACACATGATGTATTTAAGTTAATTAGGGATGCATCATTCTCATGTGAAGTTATATCATCAATACATATACTGTTACCTTGTCGCAAAGACGTAGCTGATGTCGGTATGGACAATGACAATGCACCATACACTTGAGATGATGTCGCACTCATAATCTGAGGTGTGGCTGCTCTAGTAGGTGCAACGGTGGAGGAATCAACCGATGGTAGTGAGCATGAATTGGAATAGTAGTTGTTGTAGTCACCCAATGGATCCTCCTGTAACTGTCTCTCAAAGGTACAAGCACGAACATACATACCAGTAATGCAACGAGGAATATACCTAAATCTTGCCTGAATATCATGGTTCAAACCACCAAAAAATCTATTCATTGTATCATCCTCACATTCTTCTATGTCACAATGACGCATATAAGATTTGAACTCTTGGTAGTAAGCATGAACAGTGTTAATGCCTTGTTTAAATTGTTCAAATTTGCGAAGCAATTCACGACGATAGTAACGAGGGAAAAATTGTTGTCTCATTACATGTTTCAAATCTTTCCAAGTTGTGGGTTGGTTATCAATGTTTTTCTTGCAATGCACACTCCACCAAACAGAAGCAAAACCAGTAAATGCTCTAGTGGCAGCTCGTACTCGCTCAAGTTCAGAAAAGTCATGGTAACTAAAAACTTGTTCTACTTCAAACTCCCAAGCTAGATAAATAGCAGGATTAAATCTACCCTCAAATGATGGTAAAGAGATAACCTGACCATGTGCTTGTGTGTGTTGTCCCAACTCTC
>NW_025277022.1:0-1275 GCF_018294505.1 Triticum aestivum
GAGACCCTTAAGGCTCTGGGGTCAGGCAGGCAGCCCCTCTTGATTGGAGGGGCGATCCTGCTCCACCTGCGACCTCCGTCCAACCAAAGGTGTCGGGCGGCCTATCGACAGCACTGGAGAGTGCGTCTACCATTGATGAACACCACGCCCTTATGGGCGTGGTGATAGAAAAGATTCAGGCCGCCGAGAGCAGGCTGAATGAATCCTGCGTCAGCCTTATAAAAGTCTTGGAGGTATGTTTTTATGAATTGTTAGAAGATTGTCATAGTATAGATGGCAGCCCCTGATTCACTGTTCGGAGAGGATAGGAACCAGATAGGGGATCAAAGCTCTGTCCGCAGGAGACTCAGCTAATGACATAGATTTGTTGAATTATGAATCAGGCGTCTACAACGACTGCCTCCTCTCATACTGCGGAGGTGTCCGGACTCAAGCAGAGTCTGGAGTGGGCCGAAGAGGAACTCGTCCGAGTGAAGAAGCAGCTGGAGGATAAACAAGGTATGTTTTGAAACTTTTAGTAAGCTTTAGCACAAGTAAGTAGTTGTGTCTATCTTAAAGCATATATATCAAGCACTCCAGGGGCAGATGCCGAAATTGAGGCGCTCAAAAATGCTGTTGCTTTGGCCGAAAAGAAAGCGGCCGCGGAGCAGGCTCTCCGGGAAAAGCACGAGGCGAGGGTCGTGGAAGTTGAGCGAGAGCTTCAGGAAGCCGTAAAGAAAAGCGAGAGTTTGGAGCAGAGACTATTATTGAAAGAATCAGAACTCGCCCAAGCTCTCTAGACCGCAAATGATGCTCGGGAGGAAGCCCAGGCTGCTCTGAAAGATATTCAGGAGGCGCGGAAGATTGCGGCTGGTAAGGGTTTTTTCTTATTCAAAGCGCCTTACGCCTTCGCAGGGAAGATTCACGGTGACCCATTGAATCTTAATTTTTCCAGGGGCATTTGCGGATCTGCCACGCAGCATATCTGATGCTGCCCAATTCTGCCGAGCTGAGAAGAAGGAAACTGCGGAGAAGCTCTTCTGGTTGTAGTATTTGGCGCCGAATTATCCGATGCCATTTGTCGACCAACTGAAACAGCTGATCGAACTACATCAGGCGTCCGGAATAGCCATGAAGGATTTGGTTATCCGGCTATGGCCTGCCGAGCCCATACCAAGCAATTTCTTTGGGCTCGTGAAGTGAATTGTGGATGCTTGCCCTCGGCTGGACGTCATTAAGCGGTCGGTTTGCATAGAAGGGGCACGAATGGCATTCGCCCGTGCGAAAGTGCATTGG
>NW_025277023.1:0-1275 GCF_018294505.1 Triticum aestivum
ATTAGTCACTATTTTGGGGCCCCGGAGTGATTTCCATAGTTGTTCAACCCCAAGGTGCGCTTATGTGTCAGTCATCAACACCGATAGTTTTGGCCGATTCTGGCCCGTTTCGTGGATTATTACTCACTGTTTTGGTGTCCCAGAATGATTTCCTTAGTTGTTGAACCCCAAGGTGCGCTTATGTGTCGGTCATCAACACTCACAGTTTTGGCCGATACTGGCCCGTTTCGTAGACTATTACTCATTGTTTTGGGGTCCCGGAGTGATTTCCATAGTTGTTGAACCCCAAGGCATGGTTATGTGTCGGTCATCAACACTCACAGTTTTGGCCGATGCTGGCCCGTTTCGTGGACTATTACTCACCGTTTTGGGGTGCCAGAGTGATTTCCACGATTAACGAACCCTGGGGTGCGCTTATGTGTCGGTTATCAACACTCGCGGTTTTGGCCGATTCTGGACCGTTCCTTGGACTATTACTCACCGTTTTGGGGTCCTGAAGCGATTTCCATAGTTGTTGAACCCCAAGGTGCGCTTATGTGTCGGTCATCAACACTCACAGTTTTGGCCGATTCTGGCCCGTTTCGTGGACTATTACTCACTGTTTTGGGGCCCCGGAGTGATTTCCAAAGTTGTTGAACCCCAAGGTGCGGTCATGTGTCGGTCATCAACACACATTGTTTTGGCAGATTCTGGGGTCCCGGAGTGATTTCCATGATTAACAAACCCTGGGGTGCGTTTACTTGTCAGTCGTCAACACTCGCGGTTTTGGCAGATTCTAACCCGTTTCATGGACTATTACTCACCGTTTTGGGGTCCCGGAGTGATTTCCATGATTAACGTACCCATGGGTGCGCTTATGTGTCGGTCATCAACACTCATAGTTTTGGCCGATTCTGGCCCATTTCGTGGACTATTACTCCCCGTTTTGGGGTCCCGGAGTGATTTCCACGATTAACGAACCCTGGGTTGCGTTTACGTGTCGGTCATCAACACTCGTGGTTTTGGCCGATTCTGGCCCGTTTCGTGGACTATTACTCACCGTTTTCGGGTATGGAGTGTTTTCCACGATTAACGAACCCTGTGGTGCGTTTACGTGTCGGTCATGGACACTCACGATTTTGGCCGATTCTGGCCCGATTCGTGGACTATTACTCACTGTTTTGGGGCCTCGGAGTGATTTCCATAGTTGTTGAACCCCAAGACGCGCTTATGTGTCGGTCATCAACACTCACAGTTTTGGCCGATTCTGGCCTGGTTCGTAGACTATTACTCACT
>NW_025277024.1:0-1275 GCF_018294505.1 Triticum aestivum
GCGGGGGTCAACAAGCTCCATGTGGGACCATGCGTCAACGGCCTTGGGCTGCCTCGTAGGTAGCACCAGTCGGGGGTGGATGCGCCCGGCGTCCACCATGACCCACTTGCTCCGGAAGCCCTCGATCCTCTTCCCGGGCATCGAGATGGCGTTGGAGCCGGAGTATGCGATAAAACTCGCACATGCAGAGACGGGGCCACGAGCAACCCGGAGATAAAAGTAATGGCGCAGCAAGGCCACCGAGGGCTTTATCCCAACATGAGCCTCACAATAGTAGGCGAAAATCGCCAGGAGAAGAACATAGTTGGGGTGGAGGTGCAGTGCTTGCAGGTTGTACGGGCGAAGAACAGCAACGAAGAACTCGGAAAAAGGAGGCACCAGACCGGCGATGATGGCGCTCACAAAGAGTGGGTAGAAGGTGCTCCCCTTGCCTTTAGGCTGGTCGGAGCCAGCCTTGAACACGGTCGCTCCCACGTTGCCCTGTGCCACCATCCTCAGGCGCATTAGGGCG
Source organism: Triticum aestivum (assembly GCF_018294505.1). Taxonomy (NCBI): domain Eukaryota; kingdom Viridiplantae; phylum Streptophyta; class Magnoliopsida; order Poales; family Poaceae; genus Triticum; species Triticum aestivum. The sequence goes on from NW_025277024.1 coordinate 512, forward strand.
AGATTCCTCTCCGACACATTCGGGGGATCCAGAGTCGGCGAGTACCAGGCCTCTGTCAGAGTCTTGCGGGGCGCCATGGCTCGCCGGATGGGAAGGATTGAGGCAGATCTGGAGGATTTCGGAAGCAGGAAGGAGAAGGGCGAGAAAGGGGATCTAGAGCAAGGCGAGCGAGAACAAAGCAGGGAAGTCTGGCCCGGGCACCTCCTTTTGTCAGATGGGCGGTTGCCGAGGCGTCATGGGGAAGCAAAGGAGCCCACGTCCAATCAATCTCCACGCGACGCCCAAGGCCGCAGGCTGATGTGGCCCGCGGCGCTTCGCACTTTCCCCTTCGCTTCTCTGCTAAGCCAAGTCCATGCGCGCCTTGGGCACGGGGGCTACTGTCGGCGTTCTAGGAATGGGGGTCCCCAGACTTGCCTGCCTGCGGCCTGCGGCGTGGCTCAAGTGGAGGCCCAATGCAGCCCAGCTTCATCAGCTCAAGCTCAAAACCCTCGCGAGGGGCCAAGCCTCACAGGGCGGACGACAGGAAGCTTCCTCAGGAGCAGCCTCCTCAGGCAGGCTCGCGAGGAGGCGGAGAGATCAAGGCAGGGCACCTCCCGAGGAGCCCGTGACGCAAGCCATGATGATCGAGGCCAGGCGGGCGCCAGGCGGGCACCCACCTGTGTAGTGTCCTTGTTTCCCTTTCGGTGCAAAAGGGGCAAGCACAGGCGAAGGCATCAGGCAAAGGTTACCATTTCGGTGCAACAAGACCAGGACCGTCAGGACGG
>NW_025277025.1:0-1275 GCF_018294505.1 Triticum aestivum
CCAAACCTTGTTTGAACCTCAGAATGGTATAAGAATGTTTCCCCTTGTACACGGCAGTTGTTGCCAACCGTAGGTTATACGGTGAGGTTCAACCCAGACCCATTTCCTGCAGGAGAAACCATAAATTGTTGACCACCATGAGATGTCGATAGTTGTTTAGTATTGGCGCCAGACCCGTCAGCTGTGAAGACCCAGTCTCGAAATAACCTTACCAAGATGGAATGGACACAAGAATTGAGGAAAAGGTTATGCCACCACCGGAAGAGCCTAGAGAAGGAATTTTTCCGAGAATCTGAGAAGACTGACACGGTCAAAGATGGATGGAGTATATGAGTTTTGATGGAACAGTAACAATGGTTCAAAGGGTGGTAGCACCCCAGACCCCCTGTGATGATCGATGGATTTTGAGAAGAACCCAAACCCTAACCTTCTTCTTGCTAGCCTCTCCGAATCTCGAGGACGAGATTCATTTTAAGGGTGGTAGGTTTGAACATCCCAAAATTCTAAATTTTGGAATGTTATAATAAACAGATAGATTGGATTGATTGATTGAATGAAAGTGAGTGAATTCGAAACCTTTTGAAAGTTAAATGAGAGGGAATAAAAGGACTTTCCCAAACTTTCATTTTGCTTTTATGATCTCCATGAATTCAAATTCTTTTCATCACAAAACCCTGGAGAGAAGATGACATGACTTCTTCCATTTATTTAAATGAAAAGGGGTGTTGAAAATATTTGAATTTCATTTGAGAATATTTCCAATTTTGAAACTTTATGCAACTCAATGATTTTCACGAGAGAAGATAAAATGACTTCTTCAAAACAAATGAAATATGAGTTGGGAGTTTCAAAGGATTTATTCAAAGTCCCATTGAAATTATTTTTCAATATTGGAGTTATTTGAGTTTTATTCAAATTATTTTTCTCCAAAAATAAAATATAGACAAATTAGGGTAAAATGATTCCCTACATCAGAAAATTGGAGAAAAATAAATTTGAAATCATTTTGGTATTTTTAAAATGATTTTTATTGGATTTTAATAAGGCAGCAGCACTGTTTGATTTATTAAAATTTGTGTGAATTTTATTTGACTTTACAAAAATGACCACGTTGTAGGAAAAACATTTCTGAAAATTTTGGTATATTATATGCCTATAGTATTTTTTTATTTATTTAAGTTTTTTTATTTTCCTTGCACTGTTTAAAAAAAATTCCTCTGGACCGACCGGACCGGGCCGGCCCAGTTCGCCAGGCCACGGCCCAGCCGGCCCCCG
>NW_025277026.1:0-1275 GCF_018294505.1 Triticum aestivum
TTACAGGGACAGGCATCCATGACCCAGCTTCGAACGTGTCGGTCATCAGCAAGTGGGTCCGGGCTGTAGCACTGGGCTAGCAGGACTCCGGTAAACCGGGCTGTAGTGGGCTAACAGGACTCCGGTACTCAAAGCGTGACATTTCCCCGAAGGGACAGACACAGGAACGAAGAAGGACACATGCCGGCCAGCCTAAGTGTTCCAGAGCAGTAGCAAGCTACCATGGCTCAGCGGTAACACTAGGAGACATTTCCCGGTAAGAGAGGCTACTAAAGATAAACAACTAGATAGTCAGATCCCACGCATACCAAGCATTTCAATCATACACACAATATGCTCGATATGTGCAAATACAACGAAGCATCACAACATGACTCTATGACACAAGTACTTTATTTAAGGCTCAGTGAGCCATACATAACATACACAAAGGTACGGGTCTCACGACCCCACATACAAGTCATACAGTCATACAAACCAGCAGCGGAAGTAACTTGTCTGAGTACAGACAACTAGTAAAATAAAAGAGGCTTGGAAAGCCTAGCTATACTACGTGGTCCTTCACAAGCTCAGGGTCACCACCTGGGTCTTTAGCCTACTCGTTGATGTCAACGTCTACATAGAACCCATCAGAAGGGGTTGCAGCGTCTTCTGTAAAAATGTAGATTATAGCAACATGAGTACAAAGGTACTCAGCAAAACTTACATCAGATCCTACATACATGCATAGTATCAAGAAGGGTTGGTGGAGTTATTGCAGCAAGCCAGCTTTGACTCTTCGCTAGGCTATTCTACGATACTCCAACTGAAATGGTTTTGCGCACACGAGTCCACTACTCACCACTTCAATACACTACCGAGGATCCACCTCTGTCTTCCTACGGAAGAGCCATCCTCGGCACTCACACTTATCTTGAGGCTTTTAGTAGTTTCCATTTACTTGTCTATGAACTGTATAGGCAACCAAGTAGTCCTTTACCGCGGACGCGGCTATTCGAATAGATCATGTTAACCCTGCAGGGGGTACTTCTTCATACACGCTCTCACCACTTACCGTCGTTTACACGACATGTACTCGGCAACCTTCAAGCGGAAGCCCAACGTGGGTGTCGGCCACGACCTACCTAATCACCTAAGCCTCCAGTCCAGGTTTATCGCCTATTCAGGTTCCATCCGCAGGGAGTCCGGCCGAGGTTTCCCATACGGCCCCGAACGATGTGAACAGGGTTCCCGAGATACCTAACGGGTATTCGGTACACCCGGCCACGTACCTAA
>NW_025277027.1:0-1275 GCF_018294505.1 Triticum aestivum
GTCTGAAATGGTATTGCCTTTCCTTAATTTGTACTATTTTTTCATTGTGTTGAATACTTATGTGGGTGAGTGTATCTGTAATTACTTTTTACTACACCGCAGGGTGTTCAAACACGCGGAGAGGATAAACGCTAGCAGGCTGATCATTGCATATCATTCATAACCATGAATGAAGGCTCAATGGACCAAGGAAAGAAAACCTACACAAACACAAGGATGACTATTGGAGACACTCAGGCCTGCTGCTTTGTGTTGATTGTTCAGAAGCTAGGGAATGTCCATTATATATAGATGCAGAGAAGCTTCGGCCGTGGTGAAGGTCAACCCCTATATTTTAATTGGAGGGCCAAGAGATAAGCTAAGCTGCAAATTATGAATCTGCGTCGAAAATTGCACCACATTCAGCATAGGGCAGGAGACGCCTACCCTAATGAATATGTTATTCTCACAGCTCATCACTTGCTGAACTTGTAAATCATTTCCGTGAAAACAATCAAACGATTTTCAGCGACAAGTGATACAAGGAACTAAACTGGGTTTCAGCTCTACATGGGCCAGAGTGGACTTGAGCAAATGTGTGTATGTGATGTGCCCCAACAGCGTAAACTTATTAAGATATACTCCAATCTTCATCAAGTTGCAGTTTTGAAACGTTCGCAGTTTTTCTAGCTGATGAAAGGAAACGATTTCCTTCCTGGACCATCGAGTCATGCACACGTTGGGTCAATGCGCAGTCGAACTCCGATGAAGAAAAATAGAAAGTATATGGCATAAAGGGGTCTACACTTGTGCAATTTTGACATTTAGGGTTACCAAAATGCATGTGTTATGACTTCTGAAGCCAGACAGAAACTCCAATTATTTTTGGTTCTGTACATGATGCAAAATGGATGGATGGATGAATATAATGAAGCAAGTAATTGTCCTGCCTTGGAAATTAAGCTGTTGCCTACAGGTATATGTATGTATTGTTCGGTTGGTCCTGAAAAACAAAAGCTATCTAGCTAGTATGCAATGGAAATTAAGCTGCAGATAGCTTATTGTCTCCTCTCACTATCTCTCTATCACACATGGCAAGCAAGGGTGTCTGAGTGTGTGAATAAAATACTAAACTAATCCAACCACTAAAGCAAATTAATTTTTATTTCGGTTGAGAATCGGGCACCTTCTAGGTCAACCGCTGATGCAAATTTAGCACCGAAGCATGCAACCCTCAAACATTACTACTACTACATGTACCAGGGCCAAAATCAAATTGCAATGCTTGTTTAGAGA
>NW_025277028.1:0-1275 GCF_018294505.1 Triticum aestivum
GTCTGAAATGGTATTGCCTTTCCTTAATTTGTACTATTTTTTCATTGTGTTGAATACTTATGTGGGTGAGTGTATCTGTAATTACTTTTTACTACACCGCAGGGTGTTCAAACACGCGGAGAGGATAAACGCTAGCAGGCTGATCATTGCATATCATTCATAACCATGAATGAAGGCTCAATGGACCAAGGAAAGAAAACCTACACAAACACAAGGATGACTATTGGAGACACTCAGGCCTGCTGCTTTGTGTTGATTGTTCAGAAGCTAGGGAATGTCCATTATATATAGATGCAGAGAAGCTTCGGCCGTGGTGAAGGTCAACCCCTATATTTTAATTGGAGGGCCAAGAGATAAGCTAAGCTGCAAATTATGAATCTGCGTCGAAAATTGCACCACATTCAGCATAGGGCAGGAGACGCCTACCCTAATGAATATGTTATTCTCACAGCTCATCACTTGCTGAACTTGTAAATCATTTCCGTGAAAACAATCAAACGATTTTCAGCGACAAGTGATACAAGGAACTAAACTGGGTTTCAGCTCTACATGGGCCAGAGTGGACTTGAGCAAATGTGTGTATGTGATGTGCCCCAACAGGGTAAACTTATTAAGATATACTCCAATCTTCATCAAGTTGCAGTTTTGAAACGTTCGCAGTTTTTCTAGCTGATGAAAGGAAACGATTTCCTTCCTGGACCATCGAGTCATGCACACGTTGGGTCAATGCGCAGTCGAACTCCGATGACGAAAAATAGAAAGTATATGGCATAAAGGGGTCTACACTTGTGCAATTTTGACATTTAGGGTTACCAAAATGCATGTGTTATGACTTCTGAAGCCAGACAGAAACTCCAATTATTTTTGGTTCTGTACATGATGCAAAATGGATGGATGGATGAATATAATGAAGCAAGTAATTGTCCTGCCTTGGAAATTAAGCTGTTGCCTACAGGTATATGTATGTATTGTTCGGTTGGTCCTGAAAAACAAAAGCTATCTAGCTAGTATGCAATGGAAATTAAGCTGCAGATAGCTTATTGTCTCCTCTCACTATCTCTCTATCACACATGGCAAGCAAGGGTGTCTGAGTGTGTGAATAAAATACTAAACTAATCCAACCACTAAAGCAAATTAATTTTTATTTCGGTTGAGAATCGGGCACCTTCTAGGTCAACCGCTGATGCAAATTTAGCACCGAAGCATGCAACCCTCAAACATTACTACTACTACATGTACCAGGGCCAAAATCAAATTGCAATGCTTGTTTAGAGA
>NW_025277029.1:0-1275 GCF_018294505.1 Triticum aestivum
AACCATAGAGAAGTTGGAATACAGTAGGTTTAACACCAATATAAATAAAGAATGAGTTCATTACAGTACCTTAAAGTGGTGTTTTGTTTTCTTTCATTAACGGAGCTCACGAGATTTTCTGTTAAGTTTTGTGTTGTGAAGTTTTCAAGTTTTGGGTAAAAGATTTGATGGATTATGGAACAAGGAGTGGCAAGATCCTAAGCTTGGGGATGCCCATGGCACCCCAAGATAATCTAAGGACACCAAAAAGCCAAAGCTTGGGGATGCCCCGGAAGGCATCCCCTCTTTCGTCTACTTCCATCGGTAACTTTACTTGGAGCTATATTTTTATTCACCACATAATATGTGTTTTGCTTGGAGCATCTTGTATTATTTGAGTCTTTGATTTTTAGTTTACCACAATCATATTTGATGTACACACCTTTTGAGAGAGACACACATGATTCAGAAATTGTTAGAATACTCTATGTGCTTCACTTATATCTTTTGAGTTATATAGTTTTTGCTCTAGTACTTCACTTATATCTTTTAGAGCACGGTGGTGGATTTGTTTTATAGAAAATATTGTTCTGTCATGCTTCACTTAGATTATTTTGAGAGTCCTACAAAACAGCATGCTAATTTGCTTTAATTATGATAGGCATTCAAGATTAGTAAAAAAAATCTTATGAGTGTGTTGAATATTATGAGAAGTTTGATACTAGATAATTGTTTTGAGATATGAAGATGGTGATATTAGAGTCATGCTAGTTGAGTAGTTGTGAATTTGAGAAATACTTGTGTTAAAGTTTGTGATTCCCGTAGCATGCATGTATGGTGAACCGTTATGTGATGAAGTCGGAGCATGATTTATTTATTGATTGTATTCCTTATGAGTGGCGGTCGGGGACGAGCGATGGTCTTTTCCTACCAATCTATCCCCCTAGGAGCATGCGTGTAATACTTTGCTTTGATAACTTGTAGATTTTTGCAATAAGTATATGAGTTCTTTATGACTAATGTTGAGTCCATGGATTATACGCACTTTTCCTCCTTCCACCATTGCTAGCCTCTGTAATACCGTGCACTTTTCGCCGGTATCATACACCCACCATATACCTTCCTCAAAACAGCCACCATACCTACCTATCATGGAATTTCCATAGCCATTCCGAGATATATTGCCATGCAACTTACCACCGTTTCATTTATTATGACACACTCCATCATTGTCATATTGATTCGCATGATCATGTAGTTGACATCGTATTTGTGGCAAAGCCACCGTTCATAATT
>NW_025277030.1:0-1275 GCF_018294505.1 Triticum aestivum
TGAACAGGAAATAAAACGACGTGTTGGCCACGAGGAGAACAAGCGCACGGTGCACATTCCAAGAGTTGATATGATTGTTCCTTCAACTACTAGGCATACTATGACAACCACATCCGTTGTTGTCAGGACTACATCACCTCCACCATGTGACACATCGCCCTCGAGAGTGGCTACATCATCTGAGTTGATCATAAGAGGTAATGACAAAGGTACTGATCTTCCATCTCTACATGAGAATGATGAATGCCTTGTCAATTTGAATGCACCATCTGATGAGCTACCCACTACTTTGATCACACCACCTATTTTAGAGGACTACGTTGATAATTTGACTTTGCCATGTGATCAAACAACTAAAATACCAACAATTTTGAGTGCACCCATTGAATTAACTATTGATGCAAAAGAACCAATGTTTAATCATTTTGATATGACCTCTAATCTTAGTGATGATTCTGTGTTGAATGACTTATTGCATATTTGCTTATTTAAGAATGTTGTAGCATGTAAATTTGATGCAAGTAATGTTTATTCACCAATGTTGGGATGGTTTAATGATGAACATTGTCAATCTTTTGAAATGAATAATAGCTTCACTTATATGTGCAAACTGAGTTGCAATATTTTCATGCCTTCTACTTCTTGTGCTAATTTTTTGGCTTTAGATTTTATGAACTATGCAAGTTACTCATCTATTCATGTGTCATATATGCAAAAATCAAGGAAAGTAAAAATGGATGATATATACATATACAACATGTACACATTGTCTCTTTTGTTAGCCACATTTCAGATTAAGCAACGCCGAGGACGGCTTTATTTTCAAGAAGGGGAGGATGATGAGGACATGACTACCTTGGATATGACCAAAAATATTGCATATATGCATATTTGTCAGGTGGTTTCTAGTGCAAACTATTCAATAATCTATTTATGTTATCCAGAACAAAAATACTTCACACACTTTTGTGTTTTGTCTAATTGCAGGTGTATGGGACATTTGTACAATCCACATATGAAGATAAGGAAGAAAGAGATGTTTATTTGCTGTCCAAAAAGTTCTCTCACGTCACTTTTGGCCCAAGAGAAGATAGAGTCCAAGTCTCTCACGTTCTGGATTCAGATTCGGACTGCACAGACGTACCTGACTCAAAACGCACACAAGTTTTTCATACGGACTCCGAATTGGGTGATTCTTTTTTTGTTGGAAACTAGATTTCGTGCACTTTCCAACCCAATTGGAATCACCTTCAAATTCGTCCGGAGCGTTGAGTT
>NW_025277031.1:0-1275 GCF_018294505.1 Triticum aestivum
CCTCTGCGTGGTCACACATGTCAACAAATTAAGAGTGGTCAGAGATGCAACAGTTGTAGCTACGTACATTCTCAAAGCACAATGATGGATGTACCCTACCCTTGATCAACTTGAGGAGATCCGCCTCTGGGATGCGAGCGATCTGGAAAGTCCTTCCCGCTTTTTTCTCCCAAAGTGCGATGAGCTCGTTGTGGGACACGATGTTCACCGGCGGCCTCATGTACATGATCTTGTTCAGGGTCCTCGTATCGTCGATTGCTCTCACCGTATAGGCAGCTATGTCCTCTTCCACCACAAACACCCCTGCGTGCGTCCATCGATACAGATCAACACAGGACAGCGTGGATTTACAGTGGCACGAAAAAGGACATGATGCGTGCTTACATACCATTTGCATCTCCATCGCCTAGGACAGTGGTCTTGTCAGACGGAGGACCAGTGCCAACAGCCGTAACATCGCCGATGCTCACAAGGTAGGTTTCGGCGAACCCGTTCCAGCAGACATATGTATGAGGTATACCCTCCGCCTCGATCAGACGGCGAAGGCTGATTTTACCAGCGTAAAGTGTGGTCGCTGGATCCACGGGGTGAACCCGCTCTGGGTCAGAGCCGAACTCAGACGGCAGGAACCTCTGTGCAGCAACGATTCAGCGATTGATTTGCATCCATCGTTCGATCAACAAAGAAGACAAAATGATAATCTCACTGACCTTGATGACATTGCCGGCCTCCTTGATGGCCATGACAATCCTCGTCTGCTCGTCGAGCTGAGGGGTCCCCACGGCCGAGATCACGACATCTGCACCCTTGATGGCATTTACGAGGCTCCCGTGGTCAAATAAACCTCCCTGCTCACCAGACAGAAAAAAAAATATCAGAATCCACACAGAAAACTGTGAAAAACTAAAGAGTAGATGAAAGAAAGGCAGACAACACCAAATGATATTAATCTTATACCTTGATGAGAGCGACACCGGAATCAATGAAGCTCTTGCACAAATTACCGGCTGGCTCGGCCTACGAACCAGCTTCTGGTCCCTCGGATTCAAGTTAAGTGAAGTTCTAGATTTATACTAGGTTCCAAGTTTACATGAAAATATATCAATGTCTTGTACAGTTAATTGGTTTCATTAGATTCTTTTATGTTTATACTATGTACATATATTTAAGGTTGGACGTCTTACAACATAATTTATGAACTTGATATAACTTAAAAGAACTTTCACAAAATAAGGTTTGACTCAAAACAAACATAGAACTTTGGTAAATTCGGAA
>NW_025277032.1:0-1275 GCF_018294505.1 Triticum aestivum
TTCCCTCAATACCCTAGTTGCTAAACCAGATCTCGAGGACAGCATCAAAAGGCTACAGAAGTATGACTCTGAAGCCTACAAGATTAAGCGCTACCTCGCAGGAGGAAAGCCCTCATTCTTCACCATTTCTGAAGATGGCACCCTATACTTCAAGGGCCGCCTAGTGGTGCCATGTGCAGAGAAAAACCTGGATATGACACAGGAAGTTATGAAAGAAGCTCATGATACGCCTCTAAGTATCCATCCGGGTAGTACAAAGATGTACCAAGATATCCGCCAGAGATTCTGGTGGACTAATATGAAGCAAGACATTGCTCGTTATGTTGCTGAGTGTGACGTTTGCCGTCGCATCAAAGCAGAACATCAAAGGCCTGCTGGAACTCTGCAACCTATCTCTATTCCTGAATGGAAATGGGACCATGTTGAGATGGACTTCGTCACTGGATTTCCCAAATCGCAGAAAGGTAATGATGCTATTCTTGTCGTCATTGACCGGCTTTCCAAAGTTGCACATTTTCTGGCAGTCAAAGAAACGATCACTGCTAGCCAGTTGGCAACGCTCTATATGTCCAGGATTGTTTCGCTCCACGGTATTCCATTGGTTATCAGTTCAGACCGTGGTAGCTTATTCACTTCAAGATTCTGGGCAAGTTTCCAAGAAGCAATGGGAACTCATCTGTCATTCAGTACTGCGTTTCATCCTCAATCGCAAGGACAAGTTGAACGCGTCAATCAAGTTCTCGAAGACATGCTTCGAGCTTGCGTTATTTCCTTCAGCAAGAAATGGGAGGAATCTCTCCCGTATGCTGAGTTCTCTTATAATAATAGCTATCAAGCTAGTCTGAAGATGGCCCCCTTCGAAGTGTTATATGGACGAAAGTGCCGAACCCCCCTGAACTGGTCAGAAACTGGGGAACGTCCACTCTTCGGTCCGGATATTATCCAAGATGCCGAAGAACAAGTCCGCATTATTCGCGAGAATCTCAAGACTGCTCAGTCACGTCAGAAGAGTCAGTATGACCGTCATCATAAAGACATGGTCTATCAACCTGGCGAAAAGGCTTATCTTCGAGTCACACCTATGAAGGGTGCTCACCGCTTCGGGATCAAGGGCAAACTAGCTCCTCGCTATATTGGCCCATTCACTATTCTCGAAAGGCGTGGAAAAGTGGCATACCAACTGGAACTACCGCCGAACCTTTCGCAGGTTCACGATGTGTTCCATGTGTCACAGCTCCGCCGTTGCTTCAAGGATCCAATCCGAGCTGTGGATCA
>NW_025277033.1:0-1275 GCF_018294505.1 Triticum aestivum
TTGCTGAAGTCAACAACCATGGCGAGGTCTTTGTCATGCTGCCAGCGACGAACATGGAGGGTCGATGTCTTTCGAGATAATTGATCTTCAAGATTACCTTCCCTCCAGGGTTCAGCATGTCCGTCATCCACAATCTGCGTCAACACCAACCACAATAGCTCCGTCCTTCTCCTTATCCCCCATCCCCTGCCTCTCTTGGTTGTGGGATTGAGAAAACTATGATTGGGGATGCCAAATCACAGCAGAGAGCCGATGATTGAGTTAGGGTTAATAAGCTGAGAAAATAGAGATCCTCCTGTACTGGAAGGATTGACATTGGACGTGCCTTTTTCTACATAATATGGTACTTTTTTCCTGTACGCTACAGGAAGATCTATTTCTTGTTTTTGGAGGCATAGGGGACACTGATTTTATTTTTTGCTAATGCTATCATCTGCTTCATGAAGATAAAGGAAATTGAATCCCTAGATAGCACTATCATAGCCTCATAGGGCGTGATGAAAAAAAATGAATCTAAACTGGCAAAAAGAAATTCAAAACAAATCAGTGTGAGAAGACCAACCTGATCTATATGAGCACCGTGATAGCAGGAGATCCATGCCCTTCTCACCTGATCTAGATGAGCTCCATGATAGCAGGAGATCCATGCCCCAACTTCCCTTGTTGCAATTTGGGAGAGACACGGATCTGTTTCCATGTGGAGAGAGAGAGAGAGAGAGAGATTGAAAGATGGATCCTTGCCCAAGAGACGTGAAAGAGAGACATGAGAGATTGATCGAGAGAACACGATTGTCGTTTTCTTTAACTAGTAAGTGTGCACGTGCAACGCACGTATAATTATTGGTTGCATTTCAAGTAGATGCCAACATGTGATAGATAAAAGGTTGCTTTGCGTCTCGTGGCGTATAGGAAAGCTTGACAACGCATGAAACGATGAATGTTCATATTTGGTACACACAAAGTCACAAACATACATAAAACTGGAGAATATAAATCAACCCATACAACTCCTAATTTCATGCCTCTGTTTACTCTTTATATGCATCAAGATGCTCTTGACATGTAAATGTTTAGTAAATTCTGCACGAAGTGTCAAAGCACTAAAAATCCAAAGCTAAACTTGGCAAACAACGTACACAATTCTACAATGTTTTCCCTCTTTCATCTGTGTTCATACTCCTCCAAGCCAACAAGCTTTCATGCCAAAATGCGAAAAGAACAATGCGCTGAATAAATACAAGGTAGACACAGGAAAACAAATAGTACAAAATAACA
>NW_025277034.1:0-1275 GCF_018294505.1 Triticum aestivum
AAAAAAGTTGACACCAAAAAAATATGTTTGAAAAAAATGTTAATCATGTATTTGAAAAAATGATCCTTATCTATACAAAAAATATAGAATGTGTATGAAAAAAGTTGACATCAAAAAAATATGTTTGAAAAAAATGTTAATCATGTATTTGAAAAAATGTTCAACGAGTACACAAAAATGTTTCATGTATTGGAATGAAAGGTTAAACGTGTATAAAAAAATGTTCCAGCTCCGGATCCGGTATGGGAGCATCACAGACCTAAGTATGGTTGGTTGCACTTTTTGTATGGAACTGGAACATTCTTTTCAAACATATTTTTTGGTCCGGTTCCACACGATGGAGACTCATCCAAGCTGAAGCGGCATAAATTAGGGATAGCGTGTCCCAGCATGTTGTTCATCCGGCGGTGCGCACTGAAGACACAACCATGCTTCATGAACGGCAAGCCTTCTGTGTCGTGCACGAAAGGTGGCATCCACTTCACAATGGGGTAGTTGTCCCTGATGAAAAGCGAGTACTCTCCAAGACTGTTCCTCGGCACCGACGTAGCATCACGGGGGTCGAACTCGGCGCCGTTCATCTGGTACACGCGGCATCCCGGATCTGGACACATGGTGACGTACATAGTCAAGGTCCATGCATAATAATGTTGTGCTCAAATATGGCGGTCAGTAATACTGTGCAGCAAATAGTACTACTCCGGTATAGAGGAAGTAAAATAACCGACTTATTATATATAGCCACTCTTGGCTACATGGATGAGATAGTAAGAGATGGAAAAACAAAAATGGTGGCAGCTAGTGGGTTCAAGTCTTCAAGGGCCTAGCTAGCTATACGCGTCCTCCAAGGTAAAAAGTACTCCTGCTAGTACTACAAAGTATACTACTAGTACAACAATGAAAGAGAAGGCGAGAGGGTTAAAAAATGGAATACCTAGGTAGATGGTAACGGTCTGATCATGGTAGATTGTGTGACCATGTTGCACATCAGTGGTACCATGGGTAACGGCTTCTAAAATAGTTGATCCCAATATGCTAAAGTCAGCTACAAGGTTCCAGGTTAGACCAAATCGCGGATGCAAATGCACATCCAGGATCGGCGATCTTATTTTGATCGGGGGATGACTGGTCCCTGCAAAATAATGGAGTACCGTTAGGGATGCAAATGATGGTTTGTGCATTCCGTTTGTAATCTCCCGTACCGTAGGATGGCAACCAGATGAAACAAGTCCCCTGGCTTGTCACCGCGAAGATGCGGCCTAGATGGTGCACGAC
>NW_025277035.1:0-1275 GCF_018294505.1 Triticum aestivum
AAGAGCCTCGACACCGGTACTGCTGTTAGCTTCATCAGGGAACTAATATTCAGATATGGAGTCCCGCACAGCATCATTACGGATAATGGGTCGAACTTTGACTCAGAGGAATTCAGAACCTTCTGCAACTCCCAGGGCACACGGGTCGACTACGCATCAGTCGCCCATCCGCAGTCGAATGGACAAGCAGAGCGAGCTAATGGACTGATTCTCAAGGGACTGAAGCCGCGACTGATGCGTGATCTCAAACACGCGGCTGGAGCTTGGGTCGACGAACTTCCATCTGTACTCTGGGGACTGCGGACCACGCCCAATCGGTCGACCGGAAGAACTCCATTCTTCTTGGTCTATGGAGCTGAAGCAGTCTTGCCGAGTGATCTTCTCCACAATGCTCCTCGAGTCGAAATCTACAACGAAGTAGAAGCTGAACAAGCGCGGCAGGACGCAGTCGACCTTTTAGAGGAAGAAAGGGAGATGGCTCTGATCCGGTCGACCATCTACCAACAAGATCTGCGCCGTTTCCACGCCCGAAATGTGAGAGGTCGAGCTTTCCAGGAAGGGGATTTGGTTCTCCGAGTGGATCAGCACAAACCTCACAAACTTGCTCCTTCTTGGGAAGGCCCTTTCATCGTCACCAAGGTTCTCCACAACGGGGCATACCGTCTTTACAACGTCGAGCATAATATCGACGAGCCCCGAGCTTGGAACGCGGAGCTACTCCGCCCGTTTTACACTTAAGTTTTATCACTCGGATGAGCTGCAATAAAGAACTTCTGTAATTCATGGGTTTAGAAATAATTGTGTTAGCACTTTTTATTTTTGTCCACATAAAAACTCCCCCTCAGTGGGTGGCTTAGCCGCGAATCCGTTTCGCCTAAGTTTATAAAAATCCTACCGAGTGGTAAGCCAGCCTTCCACTCGGGGGCTTAGCCGCGAATCCGTTTCGCCTAAGTTTATCAAAATCCTACCGAGTGGTAAGCAAGCCTTCCACTCGGAGGCTTAGCTGCAGCCTCGTGCTCGCCTAAGTTACAAAAATCCTACCGAGTGAAGAGCAATCCTCTCACTCGGGGGCTTAGCTGCAGTCCAAGCACTCGCCTAAGTTTATCAAAATCCTACCGAGTGGTAAGCCAGCCTTCCACTCGGAGGCTTAGCTGCAGCCTCGTGCTCGCCTAAGTTATAAAAATCCTACCGAGTGAAGAGCGATCCTCTCACTCGGGGGCTTAGCTGCAGTCCAAGCACTCGCCTAAGTTTATCAAAATCCTACCGAGTGGTAAG
>NW_025277036.1:0-1275 GCF_018294505.1 Triticum aestivum
GCATCCATGACCCAGCTTCGAACGTGTCGGTCATCAGCAAATGGGTCCGGGCTGTAGCACTGGGCTAGCAGGACTCCGGTAAACCGGGCTGTAGCGGGCTAACAGGACTCCGGTACTCAAAGCGTGACATTTCCCCGAAGGGACAGACACAGGAACGAAGAAGGACACATGCCGGCCAGCCTAAGTGTTCCGGAGCAGTAGCAAGCTACCATGGCTCAGTGAAACACTAGGAGACATTTCCCGGTAAGAGAGGCTACTAAAGATAAACAACTAGATGGTCAGATCCCACACATACCAAGCATTTCAATAACATACACACAATATGCTCGATATGTGCAATACAACATGGCATCACAAAATGACTCTACGACTCAAGTAGTTTATTCAATAGGCTCCGAGGAGCGAGATATTACAAACATGGGTCTCACGACCCAACAATCAGAGCATACAAGTCAAAGCACAAGCGGAGGCTATCATGTCTGAGTACAGACATCTATAAATGAAAAAGGCTGAGAAGCCTGACTATCGATCAGATCCTGCCGAGGGCACAAGATCGTAGCTGAGGTATCAAGCTAAACGTCGAAGTCCAAGCGGAACTACTAATGAGACTGAAGTCTCTCTGCAAAACATAAAATATGCAAACGTGAGTACAAATGTACCCAGCAAGACTTACATCAGAACTAACTACATATGCATCATTATCAACTAAGGGAGGGTGGGGTTTAACTGCAGCAAGCCAGCTTTGACTCGGTGGCTATCCTAACTACGACTGCAAGTAACTCTTTTGAGGTGGCGCACACGAGTCCACATATTCACCATATCAATACACCACTATGGATCCGCTCCCGTCTCCCTACGAGAACGCCATCCATAGCACTCACGCTCATCTTGCGTATTTTAGAGTATCCACTTTCACTTGTCTATGAACTGATATAAGCAACCCAGAGGTCCTTTTCCGTGGACACGGCTATTCGAATAGATCATATTAACCCTGCAGGGGTGTACTTCTTCACACACGCTCTCACCACTTACCGCCGTTTACACGACATGTACTCGGCAACCTTCAAGCGGAAGCCCAACGTGGGTGTCGGCCACGGCCTGCCTAAACACTCAAGTCTCTAGTCCAGGTTTATCGCCTATTCGGGTTCCATCCATGAGGAGATCCGGCCGGAGTTTCGCTCACAGCCCCAAACGATGTGAACAGGGTTCCGTGACACCAAACGGGCGCCTGGTTTACCCGGCCACGTGCCTACCGCATCACAGCCCACCCCTACG
>NW_025277037.1:0-1275 GCF_018294505.1 Triticum aestivum
GTCTTTGAGATCTGGGCCGCGGAGACGACATGACCAGCCATGGAGTGGAGGCTGCGGAAGGAGGGGTTGCTGCCGACCCGGCGCCACAGCTTGGAAACGCAGCAGCACCGTGCGACGTCCTTGGTCGGCAGCTTCAGCAGGATCTCCTGTAGCATATCCATGCTGCTGGTGGCCTCCACGGCAGGACGACGAGATCCCATCGCGTTCGATTTAATATTTCTACCGCCCGAGTTGGATATTAGTAGATCTGACGAGGCAGTCGTTAATTGAGAAATATCTCGATCGAGAAATAACGTACGTGTACGTGTACACCAAGGATTCACTTGCATAAACTTGTACGTGTACAGAGTCGGTGACGTGTTGTTGCGTGCTCATCGCCGTCGCAAGAGATCGCCACCGCCCTCACCAACGTGACAATGGCGCCGTACGTGCCACACAAGGTCATCGTGTCGCACATCCTGCCCCGGATCCCCCTCAGGTCGCTGCTACGGTTCATGTGTGTTTGCAAGGCTAACCGGGTTTAGACTTTAGAGCCGTTGTGTGCCATCATTTCCCGAACATTGTGGACCCGTACGCCGTAATAAGGGGGTGTTTGTTTCCAGGGACTTTTTTATGTAGGGACTAGAAAAAGTCCCTCTTAGAAACTTTTTGACCAAACGGGAGGGACTTTTTAGGGACTAAACTAGGCATTTGGGACTAAATGAAGAAGACTCTCAAGGAGAGTCTTTTTTGGGAGTTTTTGGGACTTTTCCAACAATGCCCCTCAATGCATTCATTGGCCCGCCACCCCATGGTGTTGTTTGATTGTTATTTTTTTATATACTAGGGGCAACATGGTCATTTAATAACCTCTAGGAAAGCACTAGGGACTTTTTAGTCTCTGGAAACAAACAGGGAGGGACTTTTTAGGGACTAGGGACTTTTTAGTTGGGACTAGAAAAAGTCCTAGGACTTATGAACCAAACAGGGCCTAAGTCCTAGCTTGCAAGCGGGCTCTCCAAGTGGTGCGCGAGGAGGTCAACGCCGTGAGGGTGCATGTGGAGCTCGATAGTTAAGACGGGTACAAAGGTTGAATCAACCACTGGAAATGCTTTCCGCCGTAGGGCCATGAGTGAAGAGATCAAGCCGATGCTTAGTTCATCGCCGAGGTTTAAAGTTTTGTGGGTGCGACGTTCTGCTAATGTTGTTGCATATAAGTTGGCTAAGGTAAGGATCGGTGAAGAACTTTGTGAGGTTTGGTTGGGGGTCCCCAGACTGGGTTCTAGATGTAATTTC
>NW_025277038.1:0-1275 GCF_018294505.1 Triticum aestivum
GATGCAGCGTGAATATTATTAAATACTTGGAGCGCGATAAAATCATGAGTTTTATACACAACGTGGGCACATGTTCTATAGGACTGATGGTAATTTTTCATAATTTTTTGTGATGGAGAAGTATCTGAACACTTCCCTCTACGCGGATTGCTCTTCGCACGTCTACGACTGTGGCCGGCGGCCTCCGGGGGCTAGCATACCGTCAAATCTTGCGTAGACGGCCTCTCACAAATCTGGAAGTGTTGAGGCGGTTGCAAACGCCCAGCACGCGTCTCCGGGGTGTGCCCCCCCCCCTCACGGACGCCGCCGCCGCCGGCACCTGGAGGGGGGAAACGGACGCGTCGGGTCTACACGGAGTGGATGTTGCTGTGGGTTTGGCCCGGATGTTGCTCCAAAGTGTAGCTCTGGGCCGACCTAACACAACCGGGTGGAGAGGTCCACTGGTCAAAGCCCGTCCGTGCAAAGTCAAAGGGCTAGATCCCGTGGTCAAACGCTACAGGGTTAGCCGGGACGGGGGCCCTGGGGGGGTAGCAATGCCACCGGAGCGTCGGACCGGGCCCTCATACATGCGGGGTGGTGTTGTGGCATGTCCGAAGAGGCGGCACGCGTCTCCGGGTTGTGGCCCCCCTAACGGACGGCAATGAAACGGTAGTAGACGTTCTGCGGTAACGATGCAGCGTGAATATTATTAAATACTTGGAGCGCGATAAAATCATGAGTTTTTTACACAACGTGGGCACATGTGCTATAGGACTGATGGTAATTTTTCATAATTTTTTGTGATGGAGAAGTATCTGAACACTTCCCTCTACGCGGATTGCTCTTCGCACGTCTACGACTGTGGCCGGCGGCCTCCGGGGGCTAGCATACCGTCAAATCTTGCGTAGACGGCCTCTCACAAATATGGAAGTGTTGAGGCGGTTGCAAACGCCCAGCACGCGTCTCCGGGGTGTGCCCCCCCCCTCACGGACGCCGCCGCCGCCGGCACCTGGAGGGGGGAAACGGACGCGTCGGGTCTACACGGAGTGTATGTAGCTGTGGGTTTGGCCCGGATGTTGCTCCAAAGTGTTCCTCTGGGCCGACCTAACACAACCGGGTGGAGAGGTCCACTGGTCAAAGCCCGTCCGTGCAAAGTCAAAGGGCTAGATCCCGTGGTCAAACGCTACAGGGTTAGCCGGGACGGGGGCCCTGGGGGGTAGCAATGCCACCGGAGCGTCGTACCGGGCCCTCATACATGCGGGGTGGTGTTGTGGCATATCCGAAGAGGCGGCACGC
>NW_025277039.1:0-1275 GCF_018294505.1 Triticum aestivum
GCATTCATACGCTCAATGTTTTCCTTAGTTAACTCATGCATTTTTAAAATCAATTCAGCACGTTGTTTAGCATCAAAATTAACCTTCTCCGAAGATGGAAGAGGCAACAAATCAATAGGTGCACGAGGTAGGAAACCATACACAACTTCAAAAGGGCACATCTTAGTAGTAGAATGCAATGAACGATTATAAGAAAATTCAATATGAGGCAAGCATTCCTCCCACATTTTCTTATTATTCTTCAAAACAGCCCTAAGCATAGTAGACAACGTTCTATTGACTACTTCAGTTTGTCCATCAGTTTGGGGGTGACAAGTAGTACTAAAAAGCAGTTTAGTCCCCAACTTAGCCCATAAACATCTCCAAAAGTGGCTAAGAAATTTAGTATCACGATCTGAAACAATAGTATTTGGCACACCATGCAAGCGAATAATTTCACGAAAGAACAAATCAGCAACATTAACAGCATCATCGCTTTTTTGACATGGTATAAAGTGTGCCATTCTCGAGAATCTATCCACGACAACAAATATGCTATCCCTCCCCTTCTTTGTTCGAGGTAAACCTAAAACAAAGTCCATAGATATATCCTCCCAAGGAACACTAGGTACAGGCAAAGGCATATATAAACCATGAGGATTGAGTCGTGACTTAGCTTTTTGACATGTAGTGCATCGAGCAATAAAACGCTCAACATCTCGTCTCATCTTTGGCCAAAAGAAATGTGTAGCAAGTACGTCCTCCGTCTTCTTCACGCCAAAGTGTCCCATTAATCCTCCTCCATGCGCCTCCTGCAACAACAAAAGACGAACGGAGCTAGCTGGAATGCCTAGCTTGTTAGCACGAAACACAAATCCATCGTTAACGACTGATAGAGGCTAAGGTGTCCCGTCTTTCGATGAGATGATGGATATCGCTTTGGTGGAAGTCGACTTTGACGATCCGACTACGAACGTGCGAGGACGTCGCGCCTTAGCAATCGCTAAACCAACTCCGAGAGGTTATTGACCACGTCGGAGCACGATCAACCTGACCACGAGGGTCTGTTTCCTGCGAGCAAACGAAGAACAAGCAAGAAACTAAGATTGCAATCTGGATATTGCGAATATAAGATGAAAGCTTTATTGATCAAGGTGGGGTTCTGTGACGCCTTTGTCTGGTCGTTGAACACAAACGAAGTACGCGAAGTTGCAGCTATGGCGAACTTTTAATCTAAACAAAACGCAAAGTCTAAACGATGCCCTAAGGGCTGTATATATGGAGGAAGAGGGGGGG